>NC_053391.1:160483839-160760479 GCF_905171765.1 Bufo bufo
CACTACAAAAGGGTCACTTGGTGTGCTGTCCCCCCCCCCTTACTTATGGAGAAGTTGGTATATGTCATCTTTATAAAATGTCATGTAATGTAATGCTATGTTTTTCCCTGTTACTGTGAAACTTGCATGTACAGGCCTGCTAGGGGTGTCATTCCAGCTCTTGGTCATTAGAGGGAGCTAGGGAGCCCTAGTTTATATAAGGCCCACTCAAGGAAGGGAAAGTCAGTCTAGTCCAGAGTCTAGTCCAGAGTCTAGTCTAACCAGAGATTAGACGATGTCAGAGACCAGTCCAGGCCTGAAGCCTGCGTACCAGGAGAGGGTATTGAAGTCCCTGTAACCGGGTTCCAAATCCAAGTCAGAAGGTTCCCCTCCTGAGATCCCATATGCAGAAGCAGGAATATCTCATTTCAAGAGCCTGAGGAAGCTGAGAGGGACAGAGGCAAGCCAAGGAAAGCAAGAGGTACTCAAGACAACAGAGGAGGTACTTTAATAGATAAAACCAAGGATATACGCCAGAGCTAGTGCATTGGACCTTGGAGAAGAATTTCTATATTCCAGGATCAGACAGGAATAGAGTGCAAGCTGCCTGTACTGCAAGTCCTGTGTTTCACACTCTGAATGTCACCTTGCTACACCTGTATTGCCTGCATCAACCGTGTTGAAAGATCGACTGTATGCAAAGGAACTGTGTTTCCGTTATTGTCCCTGTATTCATGATAACTACTAAAGTTGGAGTTCTGCTTTAACATCATGTGTTTCTCAGTTATTCCTGCTAGCAGCAAACGGCGTGCCACCGTTTAATTGGCACTGGCGTCACGAACATTTCCTATCATCCCCTACCCTTGCAGAGAGTCAGCGTCTCAGGTTAGTGTCCATTGCACTACAACACCCAGGAACATTTCTAAAACACAACTTGAGTACGCTGCACTAAGACTAGGCCTGTAGTTAGTTAGTTAGGGTTTCTGTTTGTGTCAGGCCACAAGTGTTAATACTGTTCATTTCAAGGACTCCATAACTTAAAGTGACATTTCACATTGGACAGCTGATAAAATTCTCACAAACTCAAGCCAGGCTGGCATTTTCTTGCTCAGGGGGAATACTCAGGCACACGCTACAGGACCTGGTATGGGAGGGGGAATACTGTAGAACTTGGTAAGACTGTAAGCTGTTGTGCTGCACCATAGTATAGCCCGCAACACACACCCATACAGTGGTTCTTGTTTTTAGGGTAATAACAGGTAAGGTGTGGCAGTTTAGTTGTGCCAGCCAGTAGGTAAATTAATGCACTTTCCTCCTTCATCTATCAGAGGGCACTGTGCTGTGCAGCACAAGGGTCTCAGCCTTTGGGCTGGGTATATGTAAATTGAGTGTATTTTCCCAGCATTTGTGGTTGTGTTTATTGCCACATTTAAGTAAAATTCCGTTTGGCAAAAGCTGGTGTTGGGGTTACTTTCCTCGTTTGTGACTTCACTGTATCCTGGGGAACCCACCCTGGTACACGGCTTACATCTTGGTGTAGTCGGCAGGATACAGCGACCGTTATTGACGGAAACGCGGCGGTCGATCTTCCCCCTGTGTAAATGGCGCCGGTCCAGGACCCAGCTTAGGGTGCGCCAGTGCAAGACCAACTTGCTCCAATTCCGCTGATACAGCTTGCCCCTGCCATGCCCGTCCCAGTAGGGTATATCCCCATGGGGGCGCTGTTGCGTCATCTGCCAAAATTTGATGGTAAAAATATGACTTTGCAGGACTGGAAGGAAAGGGTGCGAAGTGCGGTTAGAATGTGTAACTTGACCCCCGAGCTGCGGGCAGAGGTTGCATTGGGGGCTCTAGAGGGTGACGTCAGATGGACAGTGATGGTAAGGCCCGAATCTGAGAGAGACACCCTAGAGAAAATATTCTCCCTGCTGGAGAGAGTCCAAGGGGGTCGTGCTAAAGTAGTGCAACTGCGGAGCCACTTCTTCAACCGACCACAGCGAGAGGGCGAGACCCTGATGCAGTACTCCAATGCCTTACAGGAGATGCTAAATGAAATACAGCGGCGAGATCCAGAGGCCATGGGAGCTTTCCGGGACGTGGATCGGCTACTACGAGACCAGTTCATAGTGGGGCTCTCCAACAAATTCTTACAGGACGAACTGCAAGAGATGACCCGGACGACGCCCGACATGACATTCTACAGCATCTACCTAGCCGCCGTGGAGAGAGAGGAAGAGTACATGCCTGTGGCGGCGAGAGTAGTGAGTAGTACCTTTGCTATAGGAGGTTGGTCTGCATCTGAAGACTCAGAGTCTTAAAGGATGTGGTTCCAGGCCCTGCTGACAGAATTGAGAGAACTTTGGCTGGATGTGTCCCAGATGAAGGCAGAATATCCCTTGCCCCTTGAAATGACCCCAGTACCCTGCACCACTCCACCCAGGATAACTTAGGCATGGGGACACGTCAAAAGGGGGCCCCTCTGTTGGGCTTGTCGACAGTACGGCCATATGGCCAGAGAGTGCCCAGAACAGATGAAGTCCGAGCTGACGTTAAACTTCTGACCGCAGCAGTAGCTGGGCGTCGTGTGGCGGTACACCATAAGCTAAGCCCAATGCGTGAGGAACACGACCTGTATGCCAGTAGCACTGTTATGGAAGCCGAGTTGGAAGGCCAGAAGGGTACGGCTTTTTGGGCAAGACGTCGTCAAGAATGGGGTAGTGCTGGTGAACCATTCGTCCCAGAGAGGGATGGATGTGATGATAGGTATGAACGTGCTGAGAGACCTAGACCATCAACTCTATGCCAAAGAAGGGCCGAAGTATTGGCAACGGGCCACCACACACCGGCCAACCCAGAAGGTTCTACAGCAGATGATGAGGATCTGTAGTCTACGAAAGGGCAACATGTCCGGTCGGCCAATTGGACACGTGAGGGTGCAGCGAAGGACCCCGGTGAAGATCCCACCTCGACAAGAACAAATATTGATGCTGCCGGTGGGGGCTGGATGACAATTGAATGGACTGGAGGTCCGGATTGAGCCCGCTTACCAAGAGGACACGTAGACTTCCCCACTGGTAGCACAGGCCCTCGCTAATTTGAAGGATGGATGTGTAACTGCACGCTGCCTCAATGTTGAAGACTGCGAGTTAATCGCTCCTGGGAATACCTTGCTGGCCAAAGTTTATGTGTCCGAAGGGGATATTCCTCGACGAAGGAGCTTCATGCTACAGCCAGATAGGAGATCAGCCTATGAGTGGAGCTGTCGAATGATCATGGCCCGGATAGGGGTGGACTGCAAGACCATGACTCCAGGACAACAGAAGTTGCTGGAAGACACCCTTTGGAAATTTTAGGAGGCAATCTCGAGACAGGATGAGGACTTCAGGTGTGCTTCCGCCATCGAACACGAAATTACCACCGGCGATGCTTCACCGATCAAATAATGTTACCGGCAAATACTGCCTAAAATGTACCAGGAGGTGAAGGATATGGTAGCCAGCATGTTGGAAAACCAGGTGATCCAGGAGAGTCAAAGTCCTTGGGCTGCTCCAGTAGTCTTGGTGCAGAAGAAAGATGGGAGTCTCCGATTCTGCGTGGATTATCGGAAGCTGAATGCCCAGACCGTCCGAGGTGCCTACCCCCTTCCGCAGATTGAGAAGTCGTTGTCCGTCCTGAGTCATGCGAATTTCTTCTCGACTCTTGACAAGGCCAGTGAGTATTGTCAGGTATGGCCAAGAAGGACAAAGCGAAGACGGCCTTCATCCTACCTATGGGACTCTACGAGCCATCTTAGAGGGAGGTGAAATTAGGGAACTGTGTGAGCAGAGAATCTGACAGCATCCAGGTGTGAGAGCATCCCTTAGTGACCAGAGCTGCATCTAAGTAAAGCTGATCGTGGCCAAGATCCAGATTCTGTCTAGAGGAAAGAGTATTGCTGCCAGGAATGCTGATGAGAGCAGAGGAACAAAGCAACATTTACTGTGGTACCGCATGCTTGTTGGAGTCACCAGCGGATGCTGTTCAGAGTCACCAGCGGATGCAAAGCAGACCCGGGTCGGCAGGATCGTGCATGCACCTCATCACAGTGTTGGCGCCTAGAGACTGAGACTAGGCCTGTAGTTAGTTTGTTAGGGTTTTTGTTTGTGTCAGGCCACAAGTGTTACTACTGTTCATTTCACATTGGAGAGCTGATAAAATTCTCACAAACTCAAGCCAGACTGGAATTTTTTTGCTCGGGGAATACTCAGGCACGTGCTACAGGACCTGTTATGGGAGGGGGAATACTGTAGAACTTAATAAGACTGTAAGCTGTTGTGATGCACCATAGTATAGCCCGTAACACACACCCATACAGTGGTTCATGTTTTTAGGGTAATAACAGGTAAGGTGTGGCAGTTTAGTTGTGCCCGACAGTAGGTAAACTAAAGCACTTTCCTCCATCTATCGGACGGCGCTGTGCTGTGCAGCACAAGGGTCTCAGCCTTCGGGCTGGGTGTATGTAAATTGATTTTATGTTCCCAGCATTTGTAGTTGTGTTTATTGCCACATTTAAGTAAAATTCTGTTTTGGCAAAAGCTGATGTTGGGGTTGCTTTCCTCGTTCGTGACTTCACTGTAACTAAGGCCTAATGCACACTAAGGCCTCATGCACATGGCCATTGTGCAGCTGTTCCGTGCATTGGGGACCGCAATTTGTGGTCCCCAATCCACGGGCAACATCCATGCGGCGGCATAGAACATGTTCTATTTTTTTTGCAGTGCGGAGGCAGGGACAGAAACACCACGGAAACACTCTGTAGTGAATGGGTCCGCATCCATGATGCGGGATGCACACAGCCGATGCCTGTGTATTGCGGACCTGCTCTATGTGGGCCGCAATACGGCAACGGCCTTATGCATGAGGTCTAAGGGTGGCTTTATATCATGTTTTTGCCACCTGTTTGACGTTGGGGGAAAAAAGGAATACAAAAACATAGCACACTGTGCTTTTGTTTTCTGCAAAGTTCGGTAAAAAAACAGTATACTTTTTTTTAATACTGCAACTTTATAGTGAATGGATGCCACTGTATGGATCAGGCTGAGGCATCCGTTAACATATACAATTTTTTGTACATGTTAAACGATGTGAACCCACCCTAACCTGTCGAAAGGTCTTGCCATTCTCGGCTGGACCAGTAAGCGTCTTGGTCTCGTCCTGCAGTCGATCACAGGCCTTAGAGTCACATTGGCTTGAACAATAAGCCACTGCCTGACCCTGTCAGTCTGCACTGTGCATAGCAGATGGCATTTGACTTGCAAATTTCTGCTTGAAAAAAAATGAAAGGCTTAGAAAAACAAGTTTTTGGGGATTGTCTGTACATTTACGGATGGCTGGCAACCAGGAATATGTATCTACAGTCACATATAAGATGATAAAATCTTTATCATATGCACTAAAGATGGAAGGATGTTTATCATGTAAATAAAGAACATGTGCAAAAAAGATGACACTATCATGCAAATAGATTTTTTTATTTTTTGGGGGGGAGAGGGAATGGGGAAAAGGGATGATGGGGGTGATGGATGATGAGATTTTTTTGTTTTCTTTTTTTGGTGATTATGAGGGGAAAAGGGTTGGAGATGAAAATGGGTGATGAATTTTTCTCATTTTTTTTTTTTTTAAGGGGTTATGATGAGGTTAGGGTGGGGTAGTGTAGAGTAGTGTAGGGTAGGGTAGTGTAGGGTAGGGAATTTTCTCTTTTTTTTTTTTAAGGGGTTATGATGAGGGTAGGGAAGGGTGTGGTAGGGTAGGGTAGTGTAGGGTAGGGTAGTGTAGGGTAGGGAATTTTTTATTTTTTTAAGGGGTTATGATGGAGTAGGGTATGTTGGGGAAGGATGGGGTAGGGTAAGGTAGGGAATTTTTCATTTTTTTTTTAAGGGGTTATGATGAGGGTGGGGAAGGGTGGGGTGAGGTAGGGTAGGGTAGTGTATGGTAGGGTAGTGTAAGGTAAGAAATTTTCTCTTTTTTTTTTTTTAAGGGATTATATGGGGTAGGGTAGGGTGGGGGACGGATGGGGTAGGGTAGGGTGGGGACGGATGGGGTAGGGTAGGGTGGGGACGGATGGGGTAGGGTAGGGTGGGGACTGATGGGTTAAGGTAAGGTAGGGAATTTTTTTTTTTTTTAAGGGTGAATTATAAGACTCTTCTGTCCTTGGCTCCTTGATGTTAATATATTAGATGAGGTGTCCAGATGTTGTGGACTTGCCAGGATCTAGGAGTCTGTAGATGTTGAAGACGATGACGATGTTGAAGATCGTCTTCTCATTTCCAGTTCTGGACTGTGAGATGGTCGCTGTAAGAGGACACACAGACACCTCCAGGTAAGTATTTCATATTATTACAATTACAAGTGCATCATGTGTGATTTGTCTGCAGCCATGAAGGTAGATCATAGGCCATAATAATAAGAATTATACTGTATATATGGATATCACAGAGCCGGATGATAACACAATGGGTGTCACTATGTATTACACTTACAATGTCCATATGGAAAGGTGGGTGGGTGCTGCCGGACTCCACATTGGCCCAGTTTACTGGTCTGAAGAACGTGTGTGATCTGATAGTAGATGTTACTGCCAGGCGGCTACATGGGGACTTGCTGAGGAGCTAAAAACATAATGAGAGACCATCAACCATTATTATTCTGGATTATTACAGATAAATATAACAAAATAGGTCACGGTATAAAGGTCTGTATAGGATTAGGATTAGATTTCACAATCACACTCCTCTCTCTTGTCTAAATCTAATGTTCTGACACCACTTCTTCTATTCCCTGCCCTCATTCTTCTCCTGATGATCCTACTCACCCCTTGTAGGATGTTGATGGCATCTGGGCACATCCATGCTGGATAATAAGGCTCGTCCTCTTGCAGAGATCGTTTATACTGCATTTTTGTCCCGTAGCTGTTGAATGGCTGATCACCTGTTAGCATCTTGAATACGGTGACGCCAAAGGAAAAGAAATCCACCAGATGATTGTAAGGTTCTCCATTCATCATCTGTAATGACATCAGTTTAGAGGTAAGTTGATGCAAGTAAATGGAAATGCACACAGGCACTTATCAGATCATTGTTATTTCTCATATATTATAAGGATCTTATCTCTCACCTACATTTTTCTGAGTATAATCCCAAACTGATCGTATCTACCCTCATAATGACAGATATACAAATGTGACTACAGATATGGTAACGCTTGTACAGTCCACATATGCCAAACATTACACCGATAGGTGATCCCATCCTCCATGACACATTTGCAGCTCCTTTGCCCAGTAATAATTTATAATGAATATTCCTTACCTCTGGGGCGATGTATCCAACTGTCCCTGCATAGCCTGTCTGCATGTCCTCCCCAAATACGCCAATGGCACATAGTCCAAAGTCAGCGATTCTGATGTGTCCGATGTTATCTAGGAGGACGTTAGCAGGCTTTATGTCACTGGGGAGAGAAACATTGTAAAAGTATTAGATTGGGGATTAGATGAAACTATTTTACACATAAAGTAATAATCCTGGCGCTTGTTATCTCCTCTGTATCCTTAGCTGCAGTGCCGTAGCAGAATCGCACAAACTGCTATCAAATGTAAAAGTATAAACTCAATATCAATGACACCGCTCTTAGCCCAACCTACTGCGGTACACTTACTACACAACAGAGCAGTCACAGACTAGTGGGCTAAAGGCTGGAGCTGCCGTAAGTTCCTAAGAAGGAACTGCCGTACCTGTGTCCCAATGCTTGTTCCGTGGCTGCTTGCTCCTGTAGACTGTAGTTAAAAGTGGTACCGGGTATTTGGTTGGGGTTGTTTGTTACACGGTACGTGCCCCGGCCGGTGGCACGATGCCGTTTCTACAAATTGTACTTCGCGCGCTCACGAGTGGATAGTGACGTCACTATTCCAGCTACGGATCGTAGCTGGTACCAGAAAACCATTGGGACACAGGTACGGCAGTTCCTTCTTAGGAAGTTACGGCAGCTCCAGCGATTAGCCCACTGGTCTGTGACTGCTCCATTGTGTAGTAAGTGTACAGCAGTAGGTTGGGGTAAGCGCGGTGTCATTGATATTTTACACATAACAATCCAGGAAAGGATATAATAAAACAGTATCTAAATTTTCTCTTGTGTCCTGTCATCAAATGTAACAGCTGTACTTACCGGTGGATGATGCCGTGTTCGTGCAGGAACTGAAGTCCGCAGACCATTTCTGATGCAAAGAATCTGTGAAGTGGAGAAGAGAGTTGATCAGTGTTATATACAGGAACATACACAGAACACACAATGATGAGACATCTATTTCTTGTCATATCCAAAACATGTTTCTGTTCATTCTGAGACGTCAGTGCAAATATATCAGTAAGACATTTACCTTGCTGTGTCCATATTTAGAGGCAGCTTTCCTGCCATAAATTGGCGCAGGTCTCCTCCGGCCATATAATCCATGACAATGATGAAATACTTTGCTGTCTCCATAGATGTTCGCAGGTAGGTCAGGAAGCGACTCCCGACAGCCAGTTCCATGATCTCAAGCTCTACTGAGATTTTGGTGTTCATGAGCTTTTTCTCCATTATTTTGACAGCCAGAAGCTCCTCGGTGTCTTGATCTTGTGCCAGAAGAACCTGGAGAAGACACAGGACAGCGATTCAGTAAAGTATCTAATGAAATGATTACTCAGATATAAAATTATATTTCGGCCTCTACAGCTACTATTAAGTTGGTTGGGACACGGATCATTCCTATTATGAATGGATATAAATCAATCACTTACCTTTCCATAGCCTCCTTTTCCGAGTTCTTTAAGGAAATGGAGGTCCTCATGGTCAATAGATGTTTTGGTGTTAATAAGACCACATGATGGAGAAAGGCTTTCTTCTGCCGGCACATCCCAGTTCTTAAAAGAGCCATTTACTGGCATGTCCTGGATGTTAGTGCCCTTTGATGGCATATCCCAGATATCAGAGCTGTCTGCTGGCATGTCCCAGATGTTTGAGCCCTTTGTTGGTAGGGCCATGATGTTGGAGTGCTCAGTTGGGATGAGCCAAATGCCAGGACATGGCTTTAGGCTTTCACCTGCTGAGATAATAAATACATTATTAAATATACTTCCACAGTCCATTATCAGGATAGTTAGTTTTTCTGATTAACATAATGACCATTAAAAACTAGTGTAATAGAAATATTTTATATATCCTATAGAATCGGATTCTGATTGTCTCTATTTATCTATACACGTTATGGCCTGAAATGCTCTCTAAAATGGGCCCTCATAAAAAATATCAGGTAATTGTAGATCATCTGCACTTATAATATATTACATAACACAGAACTCAAATCTATATCCTATATATTATATGTCATGACGCAATAAAATAACAGTACAAACCCCATCATCTACCTCCAGGTTGATTCTGTTTCCCTGTTCCCATCTTACCTGATGTATTGGCTGGAGACACCATGCAGCTGTGATGTTCGTATTGTCTGGCTGTGGTGTTGATAGATGATGGCCTGGACCTGTTTGCGCCATTTTTGTCTTCCACTGGGCTCAGATATCTGAGTCTCCTCCTACTCTGGAGAACCCAGTCTCTGTTGTTCTTAATCCTTTTCTGGGTTTCCAATCTTCGGAGGTTTAGACTCTCTGAGCTTTCAGATCTGGGGCAAGTGATGCGTTTTGGTGTTACTTGGAGAAGCTCTTCTAGTACTAACTCTGCGCTGTTAATATTTCTGCGCTGTTTGAGGACCTTCTCCTTGTTGATCCTCCGTCTTGCAGGTACCTCTTCTCTGATGTTCTTTCTGTTGTTGAGAATGGTCTTCTGCAGTTGTTTATAGGCAGAGATTGCAGAGTCAGCCTCTTTGAGGCTCTCCATTATCCTCTTTTCTGTGAGGATCGCATCTCTCTTGATCTTTCTTTTTCTCTCCAGATCTTTCCTTTTGGACACCACTTCTGAGGTGTCACTATCCATATCCAGTGGTTGCTGATTCCTTTGTCCAACAGTGAACAAAGGTTCCGGATCTCCCATGATCCGTCTCATCCTCTGAAGAATCCCTTCTCTTAGGATTCTTCTTCTTTCCTCCAATAAAATCATTGTAAATGTCAATAATCGCTTTGTTTAAAACGAAACACAGAGCGACCACCTCTCCTATCCGAGTCGCAAGAGGCAGTGATTTGGTCAAGTGGTTTGACTTGGAATTAGAATGTAATGATGTCATTACATCACTTATGGCATATTTCTTGGTGATTGTGAGGTCACAGTACTGGAGTTCTAGAAGTGCCTAGACATATCTCTTACTGTGAAGTCACAGTTCTGTGGTTTACAAGATGGTTTCACTCAGTTTCCATAATATAGGGACACAATGTATTTGAATATACATTATCACATATTTTCTATTGATAAATTTGATGTCATATTTTAGTTTTAGCATTTACAGAGGATATATGGGAATATAATAAGGGCCTGTCTTCTAGAGAACCAGTGCTCTTCATGTCCATGGGCTGTATCTGTTGTTTTAGCTTAACATCATTCACTTGAATGGGGTTAAGATGCGATATTAGTCCATGAACATTAACGGCTCTGTTACTGAAACAGAACTTTTTCCTTTATCTAATAAAGTGTATTCATCGCAGCAGTAAAAAGGTTTTCAGTAACCTTTATATTGATGACATAGGCTGCGCCAAGGCTTTCTCGCAGCTTAACCTAGGCCATGTGACGTCACGTTGTTCACTCCCAAGGCCTAGGCGCAGCTCAGTCTGCTGTGAGCGCCTTTTCCTTAAAAAAAACAGCTGATCGGCGGGAATCCTGCGTGTCGAGAATAGGTTATTATCAGTATAAAAAGTCTTGGGAAAACACCTTTAGTAATCTATCCTAAAACATCTGGTGAAAAAAGCAACATAGGACCCAGGATGTTCAGATATTGAAGAGTGAACAGAACACCTTTCTGTTACCAGTGGGTCCACCCTTAGCAGTTTTGGGTATATGACTGCGCCACATCTTGTTGCAATTCCTTGTAGACAGACTTGGGATAAGACATGGCAACGTTTACTATTCCTCTTGGCACTGCTGGCAATATAGAGGTTGGATGTGATGATCCAAACGTATGGAGGTTGGATGTGATAACCTAAAGCTATGTATATATCAGCCAGGCTTGAAGAGAGGAAACATCAACGCTCACAGATCTCAAGCTTATCATTCCAGCAGTAAATGGTGGTGCTCAGCCCTAAGTGCACACAGCACAAGATGACTATTGCCCGTGTTGTCTATATATCCATCATGCTGTATATTTTAATTGCTTGGAATCACAATGTTTTTTGTGTATCGATGAGTGCCACAGATCTCCTCTTCTTGTTGTAAATCTGTATATACACTGTATGAGGATATACTGTGTGTTCTGTAATTAACTATGTATATTGCTTCTCTACCATTTGCACTAGGTCCGGTGGCTGGCAGTTACTAGGGAAGACAGTAAGTAAATGTATACATGCCTGGGATAAACACTTTGTTGTGCTTTTTCATAGGTAAATGCATTGATATCCAATTCATTATTGTCAAAATTGATGTTCATTGCCTTTAAGAGCCATGCTCGACTATAGTTGCAATTTTGTATGTCTTGAGTAGGCCAAATTAAGGTCACACAAAGGTTTATACTCTTCAGTGTTATCCTTCTCATGAATGTACCAGTCTGAGAAGAGGCCTCCTTGTTTACTTTTCAATTTATGACGGGCAAGAAAGAGATAAGCTCTTTGCAGCTGGTGATAATTACCTATACAATTAGGTAATTATCAATGAAGCAAAGTATATAATATTCATGTATTCATTTAATGATCCTTAGTTAGTCCTTTGCATAAAACAATCAGTAGGATATATATACAGGGAGTGCAGAATTATTAGGCAAGTTGTATTTTTGAGGATTAATTTTATTATTGAACAACAACCATGTTCTCAATGGTCAAAAAACTCATTAATATCAAAGCTGAATATTTTTGGAAGTAGTTTTTAGTTTGTTTTTTGTTTTAGCTATTTTAGGGGGATATCTGTGTGTGCAGGTGACTATTACTGTGCATAATTATTAGGCAACTTAACAAAAAACAAATATATACCCATTTCAATTATTTATTTTTACCAGTGAAACCAATATAACATCTCAACATTCACAAATATACATTTCTGACATTCAAAAACAAAACAAAAACAAATCAGTGACCAATATAGCCACCTTTCTTTGCAAGGACACTCAAAAGCCTGCCATCCATGGATTCTGTCAGTGTTTTGATCTGTTCACCATCAACATTGCGTGCAGCAGCAACCACAGCCTCCCAGACACTGTTCAGAGAGGTGTACTGTTTTCCCTCCTTGTAAATTTCACATTTGATGATGGACCACAGGTTCTCAATTGGGTTCAGATCAGGTGAACAAGGAGGCCATGTCATTAGATTTTCTTCTTTTATACCCTTTCTTGCCAGCCACGCTGTGGAGTACTTGGACGCGTGTGATGGAGCATTGTCCTGCATGAAAATCATGTTTTTCTTGAAGGATGCAGACTTCTTCCTGTACCACTGCTTGAAGAAGGTGTCTTCCAGAAACTGGCAGTAGGACTGGGAGTTGAGCTTGACTCCATCCTCAACCCGAAAAGGCCCCACAAGCTCATCTTTGATGATACCAGCCCAAACCAGTACTCCACCTCCACCTTGCTGGCGTCTGAGTCGGACTGGAGCTCTCTGCCCTTTACCAATCCAGCCACGGGCCCATCCATCTGGCCCATCAAGACTCACTCTCATTTCATCAGTCCATAAAACCTTAGAAAAATCAGTCTTGAGATATTTCTTGGCCCAGTCTTGACGTTTCAGCTTGTGTGTCTTGTTCAGTGGTGGTCGTCTTTCAGCCTTTCTTACCTTGGCCATGTCTCTGAGTATTGCACACCTTGTGCTTTTGGGCACTCCAGTGATGTTGCAGCTCTGAAATATGGCCAAACTGGTGGCAAGTGGCATCTTGGCAGCTGCACGCTTGACTTTTCTCAGTTCATGGGCAGTTATTTTGCGCCTTGGTTTTTCCACACGCTTCTTGCGACCCTGTTGACTATTTTGAATGAAACGCTTGATTGTTCGATGATCACGCTTCAGAAGCTTTGCAATTTTAAGAGTGCTGCATCCCTCTGCAAGATTTCTCACTATTTTTGACTTTTCTGAGCCTGTCAAGTCCTTCTTTTGACCCATTTTGCCAAAGGAAAGAAAGTTGCCTAATAATTATGCACACCTAATATTGGGTGTTGATGTCATTAGACCACACCCCTTCTCATTACAGAGATGCACATCACCTAATATGCTTAATTGGTAGTAGGCTTTCGAGCCTATACAGCTTGGAGTAAGACAACATGCATAAAGAGGATGATGTGGTCAAAATACTCATTTGCCTAATAATTCTGCACGCAGTGTATATTTGTTTATATTATATTGTTATATGTTACGAAGACAACATGTATCTAGTATATTGTATATATTTCTCATTAGAAGAGTGTCTGTGAAGATGTGTATTTTGTAACAATTAATCACATCTTTGGTATGACAGAGGAGGTACTAATATCTCTGTGAGAAAACAAGCCATTTGCGATCCATAAATTAAGTGTGAGAAACATTCAAAAGTGACGCCTAGAGGTCTGTCTCTAATTGCTACAAGTGTCAGAATTAATCCCTATGGCTTTGAATTAAAGCTTCTAAGGTCAAAATGTATATTCAGACTTACATAAGTTAACCCTTTATACTATGATGCAGATAGCTTATACAGCAGTGCCACCTAGGTATCAGTAGGTGACATTACAACAGTAGCAAAAGTGCATTCTGGGTAAGGTTATGATGTCACATTTTTTATCAATGGTCACGCCCATCCGACAATGATTGGAAAGTTCCAAACAAGGAAGGTGTGTCTAACTGATAAGTTTGGGATCATAAGCCATACACAGGAGGTGAAGGGGAAGAAGGAAAATAAGAGAGAGGAGTTGAGTCTCTAGAAGGGTCTATCAAGATGAAAGCCATGATGAGATGCGCTATGATGGACCACCCAGCTTTCCTAGGAGCAGAAGTGAGATTCCTACTAGGACTTGGTAAGAGACACAGAAAATGATATTTCATTTTATTAAGACTCATTTGATAGTGTGGGTGAAATTATACCATCTAGATTGACGAATAAATAAATGATTAAATTAATTGATCATCTCCATATTGAGATGTAGTCTTAGGATATTGTGAGGCTTCATTCTACCTGCAGAAGAATCTAGACTCATAATCTAGCAAAGCATTAAGTAATTGCTTATATATATATACAGTATATATATATATATTTATTGATAGAACATTCTTCGCCAAGCTAAGTGATAGATTCCCACAGGAAGGACTTATTTCAAGTCCTTCCTATTTAAGATATGGTCTAGCAAAATCCTAGATCCCTGTTATTTGTCTTAATAGTCTTACCAAAGTTATATGTGTGAAAATAGTCCAGGATGGGGCGGAAGGATACAGTTATCTCTTCTAAGTTATATCCTTGGATGGATTTGCCCATGCCTGAAGTCATGTGATGTGTAGTTGGTTAGAGGGGGGTAGAATGTATTTAGCATTCTATAATGATGTCTAGGATTAGACATGCCCATCCTGATATCATGAGGTTTTCTCTGAACAGAAGTAATGTATATAACTTATGTTCATACTTTGATATCCTAACCTAATAATAGCTTGGTTATAATGTGACAAGTTATTTCCACTCACATGTATTGTTAAGCTTGTAATGCTTTATATTAACGCTATATATATTCATTTGCATGTATCATTGTGTTTATTTACTTATATATGTTTATAATCTTGTAACCAATAAATCGGCATATTTTTATAATACCTGTGTATTATTGTATAATGCAGAACTACATTTTATCATTAACGTCATCTCACGTCAAAAAGAACTTATTTATCTGAAAAAATAGTCGGACTCAGATGTGAATTGTATCAATTAGGGTGTCTACAATTCACCAGGTCATGATTTTAAGAATTTATGACAAATTTTATAAATTAAATTTTTTTATGGTTAATTATTTTTATGACAATAATTAATAATTCTTAATTGAATTATTACCCACCGACAACATATCTATCCTAAGAGAAAAATAATAAGGAAATAACGTAAGGGCAGATGCAATAGACCATGCGGCTTTTTTCTGCCATCAGTCTTCTATGTGTAGGGGTCTAGTGTTAGTTGTAGTATTGCTAGAAGCTCACCCAGAGAGGTTTCGTTGAGGTAGAATTAAAGGGGTGTACCATTAAGACAACACATCCCCTATGCACTGGATATGATATGTGTCTGATCGGCGGGATCTGACCATGGGGGCCTTCTCCATTCACAAGAACCGGGGCCTGTGCTCCATAATTTGAATGTAGCAGCGATCATGCATGGTCACTGCTGCTCCATTTAGCTCTATGGGGATGTTGGAGATAGCCAAGCACTTGTACCCAGCTATATCCGTCAGTCCCACAGAGATGAATGGAGAAGTAGACATGCATATGTGTTTGCTGCTCCAGTTAAATGAGGACAACTGATCCCCGTAGCGGAATGCCAAACTGGATTGTTTGGTTTGGCTTTGCCTCCTACACCACAGACGGTGTGCCAAGTGTTGTCCAGCCACAATGTCACAGATCCACTTGGACATGCTGATCAGCGGGGTTCAGGAGAGGCCTGAATTATGGGATAATCACACTGAAGCCTACCAAAATAGGACTGTGATCCACTGTTCATGGGACCTTGTATGAGTGGAGTGGGAGAGTGCAAAGGTGTCACAGCTTGCACGGATGGGTAACATGAAACATAGTTGTTCCCAAAACTGTTGCTTCAAACATTAAAAAAGTTGTCCATATCATGATTGTCCTGAAGTTAAATGCCGCTGTTTCTTAAACACAGCTACATTCTGCACATATATTCCAGAAGAGAGGTGGGGTTTTTACACAGAGTCTGGAGAGAAGAGAAAGAGAGTGCAGCCATCTTAGAGGGAGGTGAAACTAAGTAATTGTGTGAGCAGAGAATCTGATGGCTTTCAGGTGTGAGAGCATCCCTCAGTGACCAGAGCTACAGCTAAGTGAAGCTGATCGTGTCCAAGATCCTGATTCTGCCCAGAGGAAGGAGGATTGCTGCCAGGAATGCTGATGAGAGCAGAGGAACAAAGCAACATATACTGCTGTACCGCATGCTTGTTGGAGAGACATTTGTTATCTTCAGATTCACCAGCGGATGCAAAGCAGACCTGGGTTGGTAGGATCGTGCACGCACCTCATCACAGTGTTGGTGCCTAGAGACTAAGACTAGGCCTGTAGATAGTTAGTTAGGGTTTCTGTTTGTGTCAGGCCACAAGTGTTACTACTGTTCATTTCAAGGACTCCATAACTTAAAGTGACATTTCACATTGGACAGCTGATAAAATTCTCACAGACTCAAGCCAGGCTGGCGTTTTCTTGCTTAGGGGGAATACTCAGGCACACGCTACAGGACCTGTTATGGGAGGGGGAATGCTGTAGAACTTGGCAAGACTGTAAGCTGTTGTGCTGCACCATAGTATAGCCCGCAACACACACCCATACAGTGGTTCTTGTTTTTAGGGTAAAAACAGGTAAGGTGTGGCAGTTTAGTTGTGCCCGCCAGTAGGTAAATTAATGCACTTTCCTCCTTCATCTATCAGAGGGCACTGTGCTGTGCAGCACAAGGGTCTCAGCCTTTGGGCTGGGTATATGTAAATTGAGTGTATTTTCCCAGCATTTGTGGTTGTGTTTATTGCCACATTTAAGTAAAATTCTGTTTTGGCAAAAGCTGGTGTTGGGGTTGCTTTCCTCATTTGTGACTTCACTGTATCCTGGGGAACCCACCCCGGTACATGGCTTACATCTTGGTGTAGTCGGCAGGATACAGCGACCGTTATGGACGGAAACGCGGCGGTCGATCTTCCCCCTGTGTAAATGGCGCCGGTCCAGGACCCAGCTCAGGGTGCACCAGTGCAAGACCAACTTGCTCCAATTCCGCTGATACAGCTTGCCCCTGCCATGCCCGTCCCAGTAGGGTATATCCCCATGGGGGCGCTGTTGCGTCATCTGCCAAAATTTGATGGTAAAAATATGACTTTGCAGGACTGGAAGGAAAGGGTGCGAAGTGCGGTTAGAATGTGTAACTTGACCCCCGAGCTGCGGGCAGAGGTTGCATTGGGGGCTCTAGAGGGTGACGTCAGATGGACAGTGATGGTAAGGCCCGAATCTGAGAGAGACACCCTAGAGAAAATATTCTCCCTGCTGGAGAGAGTCCAAGGGGGTCGTGCTAAAGTAGTGCAACTGCGGAGCCACTTCTTCAACCGACCACAGCGAGAGGGCGAGACCCTGATGCAGTACTCCAATGCCTTACAGGAGATGCTAAATGAAATACAGCGGCGAGATCCAGAGGCCATGGGAGCTTTACGGGACATGGATCGGCTACTACGAGACCAGTTCATAGTGGGGCTCTCCAACAAATTCTTACAGGACGAACTGCAAGAGATGACCCGGACGACACCCAACATGACATTCTACAGCATCTACCTAGCCGCCGTGGAGAGAGAGGAAGAGTACATGCCTGTGGCGGCGAGAGTAGTGAGTAGTACCTTTGCTATAGGAGGTTGGTCTGCATCTGAAGACTCAGAGTCCTTAAAGGATGTGGTTCCAGGCCCTGCGTACAGAATTGAGAGAACTTTGGCTGGATGTGTCTCAGATGAAGGCAGAATATCCCTTGCCCCTTGAAATGACCCCAGCACCCTGCACCACTCCACCCAGGATAACTTAGGCACGGGGGCACGTCAAAAGGGGGCCCCTCTGTTGGGCTTGTCGACAGTACGGCCATATGGCCAGAGAGTGCCCAGAACAGATGAAGTCCGAGCTAACGTTAAACTTCCAACCGCAGCAGTAGCTGGGCGTCGTGTGGCGGTACACCAGAAGCTAAGCCCAATGCGTGAGGAACACGACCTGTATGCCAGTAGAACTGTTATGGAAGCCGAGTTGGAAGGCCAGAAGGGTACGGAGTTTTGGGCAAGACGTCGACAAGAAGGGGGTAGTGCTGGTGAACCATTCGTCCCGGAGAGGGATGGATGTGATGATAGGTATGAACGTGCTGAGAGACCTAGACCATCAACTCTATGCCAAAGAAGGGCCGAAGTATTGGCAACGGGCCACCACACACCGGCCAACCCAGAAGGTTCTACAGCAGATGATGAGGATCTGTAGTCTATGAAAGGGCAACATGTCCGGTCGGCCAATTGGACACGTGAGGGTGCAGCGAAGGACCCCGGTGAAGATCCCACTTCGACAAGAACAAATATTGATGCTGCCGGTGGGGGCTGGATGACAATTGAATGGACTGGAGGTCCGGATTAAACCCGCTTACCAAGAGGACACGTAGACTTCCCCACTGGTAGCAAAGGCCCTCGCTAATTTGAAGGATGGATGTGTGCCTGCACGCTGCCTCAATGTTGAAGACTGCGAGTTAATCGCTCCTGGAAATACCTTGCTGGCCAAAGTTTATATGTCCGAAGGGGATATTCCTCGACGAAGGAGCTTCATGCTACAGCCAGATAGGAGATCAGCCTATCAGTGGAGCTGTCGAATGATCATGGCCCAGATAGGGGTGGACTGCAAGACCATGACTCCAGGACAACAGAAGTTGCTGGAAGACACCCTTTGGAAATTTTAGGAGGCAATCTCGAGACATGATGAGGACTTCAGGTCTGCTTCTGCCATCGAACACGAAATTACCACCTGCGATGCTTCACCGATCTAGTAATATTACCGGCAAATCCTGCCTAAAATGTACCAGGAGGTGAAGGATATGGTAGCCAGCATGTTGGAAAACCAGGTGATCCAGGAGAGTCAAAGTCCTTGGGCTGCTCCAGTAGTCTTGGTGCAGAAGAAAGATGGGAGTCTCCGATTCTGCTTGGATTATCGGAAGCTGAATGCCCAGACCGTCCGAGGTGCCTACCCCCTTCCGCGGATTGAGAAGTCGTTGTCCGTCCTGAGTCATGCGAATTTCTTCTCGACTCTTGACATGGCCAGTGAGTATTGTCAGGTATGGCCAAGAAGGACAAAGCGAAGACGGCCTTCATGCTACCTATGGGACTCTACGAGCCATCTTAGAGGGAGGTGAAATTAGGGAACTGTGTGAGCAGAGAATCTGACAGCATCCAGGTGTGAGAGCATCCCTTAGCGACCAGAGCTGCATCTAAGTGAAGCTGATCGTGGCCAAGATCCAGATTCTGTCTAGAGGAAAGAGTATTGCTGGCAGGAATGCTGATGAGAGCAGAGGAACAAAGCAACATTCACTGTGGTACCGCATGCTTGTTGGAGTCACCAGCGGATGCTGTTCAGAGTCACCAGCGGATGCAAAGCAGACCCGGGTCGGCAGGATCGTGCACGCACCTCATCACAGTGTTGGCGCCTAGAGACTGAGACTAGGCCTGTAGTTAGTTTGTTAGGGTTTTTGTTTGTGTCAGTCCACAAGTGTTACTACTGTTCATTTCACATTGGAGAGCTGATAAAATTCTCACAAACTCAAGCCAGGCTGGAGTTTTTTTGCTCGGGGAATACTCAGGCATGTGCTACAGGACCTGTTATGGGAGGGGGAATACTGTAGAACTTAGTAAGACTGTAAGCTGTTGTGCTGCACCATAGTATAGCCCGTAACACACACCCATACAGTGGTTCATGTTTTTAGGGTAATAACAGGTAAGGTGTGGCAGTTTAGTTGTGCCCGACAGTAGGTAAACTAAAGCACTTTCCTCCATCTATCGGACGGCGCTGTGCTGTGCAGCACAAGGGTCTCAGCCTTCGGGCTGGGTGTATGTAAATTGATTTTATGTTCCCAGCATTTGTAGTTGTGTTTATTGCCACATTTAAGTAAAATTCTGTTTTGGCAAAAGCTGGTGTTGGGGTTGCTTTCATCGTTCGTGACTTCACTGTAACTAAGGCCTAATGCACACTAAGGCCTCATGCACATGGCCATTGTGCAGCTGTTCCGTGAATTGGGGACCGCAATTTGTGGTCCCCAATGCACGGGCAACATCTATGCGGCGGCATAGAACATGTTCTATTTTTTTTGCAGTGTGGAGGCAGGGACAGAAACACCAAGGAAGCACTCTGTAGTGAATGGGTCCGCATCCATGATGCGGGATGCACACAGCCGATGCCTGTGTATTGCGGACCTGCTGTATGTGGGTCGCAATACGGCAATGGCCTTATGCATGAGGTCTAAGGGTGGCTTCATATCATGTTTTTGCCACCTGTTTGACGTTGGGGGAAAAAAAGGAATACAAAAACATAGCACACCGCGCTTTTGTTTTCTGCAAAGTTCGGTAAAAAAACGGTATACTTTTTTTTTAATACTGCAACTTTATAGTGAATGGATGCCACTGTATGGATCAGGCTGAGGCATCCGTTAACATATACAATTTTTTGTACATGTTAAACGATGTGAACCCACCCTAACCTGTCGAAAGGTCTTGCCATTCTCGGTTGGACCAGTAAGCGTCTTGGTCTCGTCCTGCAGTCGATCACAGGCCTTAGAGTCACATTGGCTTGAACAATACGCCACTGACTGACCCTGTCAGTCTGCACTGTGCATAGCAGATGGCATTTGACTTGCAAATTTCTGCTTGAACAAAACGAAAGGCCTAGAAAAACAAGTTTTTGGGGATTGTCTGTACATTTACGGATGGCTGGCAACCAGGAATATGTATCTACAGTCACATATAAGATGGTAAAATCTTTATGATATGCACTAAAGATGGAAGGATGTTTATCATGTAAATAAAGAACATGTGCAAAAAAGATGACACTATCATGCAAATAGATTTTTTTATTTTTTTGGGGAGGAGGGGGAATGGGGAAAAGGGATGATGGTGGTGATGGATGATGAGATTTTTTTGTTTTCTTTTTTTGGTGATTATGAGGGGAAAAGGGTTGGAGATGAAAATGGGTGATGAATTTTTCTCATTTTTATTTTTTTTAAGGGGTTATGATGAGGTTAGGGTGGGGTAGTGTAGGGTAGGGTAGGGTAGGGTAGGGAATTTTCTTATTTTTTTTTTTTAAGGGGTTATGATTAGAGTTGAGCGAACACCTGGATGTTCAGGTTCGAGAAGTTCGGCCGAACTTCCCGGAAATGTTCGGGTTCGGGATCCGAACCCGACCCGAACTTCGTCCCGAACCTGAACCCCATTGAAGTCAATGGGGACCCGAACTTTTCGGCACTAAAAAGGCTGTAAAACAGCCCAGGAAAGAGCTAGAGGGCTGCAAAAGGCAGCAACATGTAGCTAAGTCCCCTGCAAACAAATGTGGATAGGGAAATGAATTAAAATAAAAATAAAATACAGTGAGGAACAGAAGTATTTGAACACCCTGCAATTTTGCAAGTTCTCCCACTTAGAAATCATGGAGGGGGCTGAAATTAACATTGTAGGTGCATTCCCACTCAGAGACAGAATAAAAAAAAATAATTCAGGAAATCACATTGTATGATTTTTAAAGAATTTATTTGTCTTGCACTGCTGAACATAAGTATTTGAACACCTGAGAAAATCAGTGTTAATATTTGGTACAGAAGCCTTTGCTTGCAATTACAAACGTTTCCTGTAGTTCTTGACCAGGTTTGCACACACTGCAACAAGGATTTTGGCCCACTCCTCCACACAGATCTCCTCTAGATCTGTCAGGTTTCGAGGCTGTCGCTGAGCAACATGGAGTTTCAGCTCCCGCCAAAGACGTTCTATTGGATTTAGGTCTGGAGACTGGCTAGGCCACTCCAGAACCTTGATATGGTTCTTACAGAGCCACTCCTTGGTTATATTGGCTGTGTGCTTCGGGTCGTTGTCATGTTGGAAGACCCAGCCACGACCCATCTTCAATGCTCTGACTGAGGGAAGGAGGTTGTTGCTCAAAATCTCACAATAAATGGCCCCATTTATGCTCTCCTTAATACAGTGTAGTCGTTCTGTCCCCTTCGCAGAAAAGCACCCCAAAGCATGATGTTACCACTCCCATGCTTCACAGTAGGGATGGTGTTCTTGGTATGCAACTTATCCTTCTTTTTCCTCCAAACACGACGAGTGAAGTTTAGACCAAAAAGTTCTACTTTGGTCTCATCTGACCACATGACTTTCTCCCATGCCTCCTCTGGATCACCCAGATGGTCATTGGCAAACTTCACACGGGCCTGGACATGTGATGACTTGAGAAGGGGAACTTTCCGTGCAATGCACGATTTGAAACCATGACGGCGTAGTGTTCTACCGACAGTGACCTTTGAAACTGTGGTCCCAGCTCTCTTCATGTTATTGACCAGCTCCGCCCTTGTAGTTCTGGGCTGATTCCTCACCTTTCTTATCATCAGTGATACCCTACAAGGTGAGATCTTGTATGTAACCCCAGTCCGAGGGAGACTGACAGTCGTCTTTAGCCTCTTCCCTTTTCTAACAATTGCTCCAACAGTTGATCTATTTTGACCAAGTTGCTTGGCAATTGCCCTGTAGCCCTTCCCAGCCTTGTGGAGGTCCACAATTTTGTCTCTGGTGTCTTTTGACAGCTCTTTGGTCTTGCCCATGGTAGTAGTTGGCATCTGACGGACTGTGTAGTGGACAGGGGTCTGTAAAAGCTCAGACAGGTGCTACAAAGGTAGATTAATGAGTGGAGTAGAAGTGGACTTTTTAAAGGCACAGTAACAGGTCTTTGAGAGTCAGAATTCTTGCTGTTTCTCAGGTGTTCAAATACTTATGTTCAGCAGTGCAAAACAGATAAATTCTTTAAAAATCATACAATGTGATTTCCTGATTTTTTTATTTTTTATTCTGTCTCTGAGTGGGAATGCACCTACAATGTTAATTTCAGACCCCTCCATGATTTCTAAGTGGGAGAACTTGCAAAATCGCAGGGTGTTCAAATACTTCTGTTCCTCACTGTATATAAAAATAAACCAATATCAATTGGAGAGAGGTCCCATAGCAGAGAATCTGGCTTCATGTCAGCAGATAATCAGTCTTCATGCCATAGCAGAGAATCTGGCTTCACGTCACCCGCCACTGTAACAGTCCATTGTCATATATTTAGGCCCAGGCACCCAGGCAGAGGAGAGAGGTCCTGTAACAGAGAATCTGGCTTCATGTCAGCAGAGAATCAGTCTGCATGTCATAGCACAGAATCAGGCTTTACGTCACCCAACACTGGAACAGTCCATTGTCAGATATTTAGGCCCAGGCACCCAGGCAGAGGAGAGAGGTCCCGTAACATAGAATCTGGCTTCATGTCAGCAGAGAATCAGTCTGCATGTCATAGCAGAGAATCAGGCTTCACGTCACCCACCACTGGAACAGGCCACTGTCACATATTTAGGCCAAGCACCCAGGCAGAGGAGAGAGGTCCCATAACAGAGATTCTGGCTTCATGTCAGCAGAGAATCAGTCTTCATGTCATAGCAGAGAATCAGGCTTCACGTCACCCACCACTGGAACAGGCCACTGTCACATATTTATGCCCAGGCACCCAGGCAGAGGAGAGAGGTCCCATAACAGAGATTCAGGCTTCATGTCAGCAGAGAATCCGTCTTCATGTCATAGCAGAGAATCAGGCTTCACGTCACCCACCACTGGAACAGGCCACTGTCACATATTTAGGCCCAGGCACCCAGACAGAGGAGAGAGGTCCCGTAACAGAGAATCTGGCTTCATGTCAGCACAGAATCAGTCTTCATGTCATAGCAGAGAATCAGGCTTCACGTCACCCACCACTGGAACAGGCCACTGTCACATATTTAGGCCCAGGCACCCAGGCAGAGGAGAGAGGTCCCATAACAGAGATTCAGGCTTCATGTCAGCACAGAATCAGTCTTCATGTCATAGCAGAGAATCAGGCTTCACGTCACCCACCACTGGAACAGGCCACTGTCACATATTTAGGCCCAGGCAGAGGAGAGAGGTCCCATAACAGAGATTCAGGCTTCATGTCAGCAGAGAATCAGTCTTCATGTCATAGCAGAGAATCAGGCTTCACGTCACCCACCACTGGAACAGGCCACTGTCACATATTTAGGCCCAGGCACCCAGACAGAGGAGAGAGGTCCCGTAACAGAGAATCTGGCTTCATGTCAGCACAGAATCAGTCTTCATGTCATAGCAGAGAATCAGGCTTCACGTCACCCACCACTGGAACAGGCCACTGTCACTTATTTAGACCCAGGCACCCAGACAGAGGAGAGAGGTCCCATAACAGAGATTCAGGCTTCATGTCAGCAGAGAATCAGTCTTCATGTCATAGCAGAGAATCAGGCTTCACATCACCTACCACTGGAACAGGCCACTGTCACATATTTAGGCCCAGGCACCCAGACAGAGGAGAGAGGTCCCGTAACAGAGAATCTGGCTTCATGTCAGCACAGAATCAGTCTTCATGTCATAGCAGAGAATCAGGCTTCACGTCACCCACCACTGGAACAGGCCACTGTCACACATTTAGGCCCTGGCACCCAGACAGAGGAGAGAGGTCCCGTAACAGAGAATCTGGCTTCATGTCAGCACAGAATCAGTCTTCATGTCATAGCAGAGAATCAGGCTTCACGTCACCCACCACTGGAACAGGCCACTGTCACACATTTAGGCCCTGGCACCCAGACAGAGGAGAGAGGTCCCGTAACAGAGAATCTGGCTTCATGTCAGCACAGAATCAGTCTTCATGTCATAGCAGAGAATCAGGCTTCACGTCACTTACCACTGGAACAGGCCACTGTCACATATTTAGGCCCAGGCACCCAGGCAGGGGAGAGAGGTCCCATAACAGAGATTCAGGCTTCATGTCAGCAGAGAATCAGTCTTCATGTCATAGCAGAGAATCAGGCTTCACGTCACCCACCACTGGAACAGGCCACTGTCACATATTTAGGCCCCGGCACCCAGACAGAGGAGAGAGGTCCCGTAACAGAGAATCTGGCTTCATGTCAGCACAGAATCAGTCTTCATGTCATACCAGAGAATCAGGCTTCACGTCACCCACCACTGGAACAGGCCACTGTCACATATTTAGGCCCAGGCACCCAGGCAGAGGAGAGAGGTCGCGTAACAGAGAATCTGGCTTCATGTCAGCACAGAATCAGTCTTCATGTCATAGCAGAGAATCAAGCTTCACGTCACCCACCACTGGAACAGGCCACTGTCACACATTTAGGCCCCGTCACCCAGACAGAGGAGAGGTTCATTCAACTTTGGGTTGCCCCGCAATATAATGGTAAAATGAAAATAAAAATAGGATTGAATGAGGAAGTGCCCTGGAGTACAATAATATATTGTTAAGGGGAGGTAGTTAATGTCTAATCTGCACAAGGGATGGACAGGTCCTGTGGGATCCATGCCTGGTTCATTTTTATGAACGTCAGCTTGTCCACATTGGCTGTAGACAGGCGGCTGCGTTTGTCTGTAATGACGCCCCCTGCCGTGCTGAATACACGTTCAGACAAAACGCTGGCCGCCGGGCAGGCCAGCACCTCCAAGGCATAAAAGGCTAGCTCTGGCCACGTGGACAATTTGGAGACCTAGAAGTTGAATGGGGCCGAACCATCAGTCAGTACGTGGAGGGGTGTGCACAGGTACTGTTCCACCATGTTAGTGAAATGTTGCCTCCTGCTAACACGTTCCTTATCAGGTGGTGGTGCAGTTAGCTGTGGCGTGGTGACAAAACTTTTCCACATCTCTGCCATGCTAACCCTGCCCTCAGAGGAGCTGGCTGTGACACAGCTGCGTTGGCGACCTCTTGCTCCTCCTCTGCCTTCGCCTTGGGCTTCCACTGGTTCCCCTGTGACATTTGGGAATGCTCTCAGTAGCGCGTCTACCAACGTGCGCTTGTACTCGCGCATCTTCCTATCACGCTCCAGTGTAGGAAGTAAGGTGGGCACATTGTCTTTGTACCGGGGATCCAGCAGGGTGGCAACCCAGTAGTCCGCACACGTTAAAATGTGGGCAACTCTGCTGTCGTTGCGCAGGCACTGCAGCATGTAGTCGCTCATGTGTGCCAGGCTGCCCAGAGGTAAGGACAAGCTGTCCTCTGTGGGAGGCGTATAGTCATCGTCCTGTGTTTCCCCCCAGCCACGCACCAGTGATGGGCCCGAGCTGCTTTGGGTGCCACCCAGCTGTGAACATGCTTCATCGTCATCCTCCTCCACCTCCTCCTCATCCTCGTCCTCCAGTAGTGGGCCCTGGCCACATTTGTACCTGGCCTCTGGTGTTGCAACAAACCTCCCTCTGAGTCACTTCGAAGAGACTGGCCTGAAAGTGCTAAA
Source organism: Bufo bufo (assembly GCF_905171765.1). Taxonomy (NCBI): domain Eukaryota; kingdom Metazoa; phylum Chordata; class Amphibia; order Anura; family Bufonidae; genus Bufo; species Bufo bufo. The sequence goes on from NC_053391.1 coordinate 160,510,201, forward strand.
AATGACCCCTCTTCCTCCTCTTCCTCCTGGGCCACCTCCTCTTCCATCATCGCCCTAAGTGTTTTCTCAAGGAGACATAGAAGTGGTATTGTAACGCTGATAACAGCGTCATCGCCACTGGCCATGTTGGTGGAGTACTCGAAACAGCGCAACAGGGCACACAGGTCTCGCATGGAGGCCCAGTCATTGGTGGTGAAGTGGTGCTGTTCCGCAGTGCGATTGACCCGTGCGTGCTGCAGCTGAAACTCCACTATGGCCTGCTGCTGCTCGCACAGTCTGTCCAGCGTGCAAGGTGGAGTTCCACCTGGTGGGCACATCGCATATGAGGCGGTGAGTGGGAAGGCCGAAGTTACGCTGTAGCGCAGACAGGCGTGCAGCAGCAGGGTGTGAACCCCGGAAGCGCGAACAGACGGCCCGCACTTTATGCAGCAGCTCTGACATGTCGGGGTAGTTGCGAATGAACTTCTGCACCACCAAATTCAGCACATGCGCCAGGCAAGGGATGTGCGTCAAACCGGCTAGTCCCAGAGCTGCAACGAGATTTCGCCCATTATCGCACACCACCAGGCCGGGCTTGAGGCTCACCGGCAGCAACCAGTCGTCGGTCTGTTGTTCTATACTCCGCCACAACTCCTGTGCGGTGTGGGGCCTGTCCCCCAAACATATGAGTTTCAGAACGGCCTGCTGACGTTTACCCCGGGCTGTGCTGAAGTTGATGGTGAAGGTGTGTGGCTGACTGGATGAGCAGGTGGAAGAAGAGGAAGAGGAAACTGAGTAGGAGGAGGAGGAGACAGGAGGCAAAGAATGTTGCCCTGCGATCCTTGGCGGCGGAAGGACGTGCGCCAAACAGCTCTCCGCCTGGGGCCCAGCTGCCACTACATTTACCCAGTGTGCAGTTAGGGAGATATAGCGTCCCTGGCCGTGCTTACTGGTCCACGTATCTGTGGTTAGGTGGACCTTGCCACAGATGGCGTTGCGCAGTGCACACTTGATTTTATCGGACACTTGGTTGTGCAGGGAAGGCACGGCTCTCTTGGAGAAGTAGTGCCGGCTGGGAACAACATACTGTGGGACAGCAAGCGACATGAGCTGTTTGAAGCTGTCTGTGTCCACCAGCCTAAATGACAGCATTTCATAGGTCAGTAGTTTAGAAATGCTGGCATTCAGGGCCAGGGATCGAGGGTGGCTAGGTGGGAATTTACGCTTTCTCTCAAATGTTTGTGAGATGGAGAGCTGAACGCTGCCGTGTGACATGGTTGAGATGCTTGGTGACGCAGGTGGTGGTGTTGGTGGTACATCCCATGTTTGCTGGGCGGCAGGTGCCAACTTTTCTCCAGAGGCGGAGGAAGAGGCCGAGGCGGCGGCAGCAGCAGAAGAGGCCGAGGCGACGGCAGCAGCAGAAGAGGTAGCAGGGGGAGCCTGAGTGAGTTCCTTGTTGTTAAGGTGTTTACTCCACTGCAGTTCATGCTTTGCATTCAGGTGCCTGGTCATGCAGGTTGTGCTAAGGTTCAGAACGTTAATGCCTCGCTTCAGGCTCTGATGGCACAGCGTGCAAACCACTCGGGTCTTGTCGTCAGCACATTGTTTGAAGAAGTGCCATGCCAGGGAACTCCTTGAAGCTGCCTTTGGGGTGCTCGGTCCCAGATGGCGGCGGTCAGTAGCAGGCGGAGTCTCTTGGCGGCGGGTGTTCTGATTTTGCCCACTGCTCCCTCTTTTGCTACGCTGTTGGCTCGGTCTCACCACTGCCTCTTCCTCCGAACTGTGAAAGTCAGTGGCACGACCTTCATTCCATGTGGGGTCTAGGACCTCATCGTCCCCTGCATCGTCTACCACCCAGTCTTGATCCCTGACCTCCTGTTCAGTCTGCACACTGCAGAAAGACGCAGCAGTTGGCACCTGTGTTTCGTCATCATCAGAGACGTGCTGAGGTGGTATTCCCATGTCCTCATCATCAGGAAACATAAGTGGTTGTGCGTTAGTGCATTCTATCTCTTCCACCCCTGGGGAAGGGCTAGGTGGATGCCCTTGGGAAACCCTGGCAGCAGAGTCTTCAAACAGCATAAGAGACTGCTGCATAACTTGAGGCTCAGACAGTTTCCCTGATATGCATGGGGGTGATGTAACAGACTGATGGGCTTGGTTTTCATGCGCCATCTGTGCGCTTTCTGCAGAAGACTGGGTGGGAGATAATGTGAATGTGCTGGATGCACTGTCGGACACCCAATTGACTAATGCCTGTACCTGCTCAGGCCTTACCATCCTTAGAACGGCATTGGGCCCCACCAAATATCCCTGTAAATTCTGGCGGCTACGGGGACCTGAGGTAGTTGGTACACTAGGACGTGTGGCTGTGGCAGAACGGCCACGTCCTCTCCCAGCACCAGAGGGTCCACTAACACCACCACGACCATGTCCACGTCCTTGTCCCTTACTAGTTGTTTTCCTCATTGTTACCGTTCACCACAATAAGAAAAATATTATTCGGGCCAATGTATTGAATTAAAATTCAGGCCTTTTTTTACAGTCACCTAACACTGTCTGGCTATCTATTTAGGTACCGTATTACACTAATACAGGCACACAAGTAATGACAGATTTGGTTGAATATAAATGTGAGACCTATTTTTTACGCGCTGTGTGACAGATATACCTTTAATCACAGAATTAGACTTGTATCTGCACTGTAGCGTGTGTGTTAAGTTTTTCAGAATGACACTATCAGCACCTTGAATCTAAGATATCCTTTTTGGGAGAGATTTAAAGTAGGCCTGATATAGCAGAAACTACTAATTTTGAGAATGGCAAATTTGGGAATAGTTTTTCAACCCAGAACAAAAACTGTGCTTTTACGGTCACTAAATATAACTTGACCAGCTAAAACTGTACTGATTTGGAGGAATAGAAATGTCAGGCCTATTTTTTAGGCGCTGGGTGACATGCTCAACTTGCCCCTGATGTAGTATATGGCCAAAAAATAACCACACTATTGATGGTTAAATGCACTTGGGTGACACAGGCTCAGCCTGCACCTAATGTAGTATATGGCCAAAAAATAACCACACTATTGATAGTTAAATGCACTTGATGAAAGCTTGACCCTGATGTAGGATATAGCAAAAAATAACCACACTATTGATGGTTAAATGCACTTGGGTGACACAGGCTCAGCCTGCACCTGATGTAGTATATGGCCAAAAAATAACCACACTATTGATGGTTAAATGCACTTGGGTGACACAGGCTCAGCCTGCACCTGATGTAGGATATAGCAAAAAATAACCACACTATTGATGGTTAAATGCACTTGGTGGTAGCTTGTGCTGGCGCACCACAAGCCACAAAATGGCCGCAGATCACCCCAGAAAAAAGTGATATAAAAACGCTCTGGGCAGCCTAAAAAAAGTGAGCAATTCAATATCAGCACTTTAATGATCCACAGCTGGAGATCGATCACTGAATTAAGACTTTTGGAGGAGTTAATCTGCCTAATCTCGCCCTAACGTCGCAGCAGCAACCTCTCCCTACGCTTGTATCATCAGAGTGACGTGCAGCGCTACGTGACCCAAGCTTATATAGAGGCTGGGTCACATGCTGCACTGGCCAATCACAGCCATGCCAATAGTAGGCAAGGCTGTGATGGCCTCTTGGGGCAAGTAGTATGACGCTTGTTGATTGGCTGCTTTGCAGCCTTTCAAAAAGCGCCAAGAAAGCGCCGAACACCGAACCCTAACCCGGACAGTTCGGGTTCGCTCATCCCTATCCATAAGGCATTTTTGCCCACAGGACTGCCGCATACTGGATGTTTTTCCCTTTTCACAACATTCTTTGTAAACCCTAGAAATGGTTGTGCGTGAAAATCCCAGTAACTGAGCAGATTGTGAAATACTCAGACCGGCCCGTCTGGCACAAACAACCATGCCACGCTCAAAATTGCTTAAATCACCTTTCTTTCCCATTCTGACATTCAGTTTGGAGTTCAGGAGATTGTCTTGACCAGGACCACACCCCTAAATGCATTGAAGCAACTGCCATGTGATTGGTTGACTAGATAATTGCATTAATGAGAAATAGAACAGGTGTTCCTAATAATTCTTTAGGTGAGTGTACAGTCGTGGCCAAAAGTTTTGAGAATTACATAAATATTGGAAATTGGAAAAGTTGCTGCTTAAGTTTTTATAATAGCAATTTGCATATACTCCAGAATGTTATGAAGAGTGATCAGATAAATTTGCGAAGTCCTTCTTTGCCATGAAAATTAACTTAATCCCAAAAAAAACTTTCCACTGCATTTCATTGCTGTCATTAAAGGACCTGCTGAGATCATTTCAGTAATCGTCTTGTTAACTCAGGTGAGAATGTTGACGAGCACAAGGCTGGAGATCATTATGTCAGGCTGATTGGGTTAAAATGGCAGACTTGACATGTTAAAAGGAGGGTGATGCTTGAAATCATTGTTCTTCCATTGTTAACCATGGTGACCTGCAAAGAAACGCGTGCAGCCATCATTGCGTTGCATAAAAATGGCTTCACAGGCAAGGATATTGTGGCTACTAAGTTTTCACCTCAATCAACAATTTATAGGATCATCAAGAATTTCAAGGAAAGAGGTTCAATTCTTGTTAAGAAGGCTTCAGGGCGTTTAAGAAAGTCCAGCAAGCGCCAGGATCGTCTCCTAAAGAGGATTCAGCTGCGGGATCGGAATGCCACCAGTGCAGAGCTTGCTCAGGAATGGCAGCAGGCAGGTGTGAGCGCATCTGCACGCACAGTGAGGCGAAGACTTTTGGAAGATGGCCTGGTGTCAAGAAGGCCAGCAAAGAAGCCACTTCTCTCCAAAAAAAACATCAGGGACAGATTGATCTTCTGCAGAAAGTATGGTGAATGGACTGCTGAGGACTGGGGCAAAGTCATATTCTCAGATGAAGCCTCTTTCCGATTGTTTGGGGCATCTGGAAAAAGGCTTGTCTGGAGAAGAAAAGGTGAGCGCTACCATCAGTCCTGTGTCATGCCAACAGTAAAGCATCCTGAGACCATTCATGTGTGGGGTTGCTTCTCATCCAAGGGAGTGGGCTCACTCACAATTTTGCCCAAAAACACAGCCATGAATAAAGAGTGGTACCAAAACACCCTCCAACAGCAACTTCTTCCAACAATCCAACAACAGTTTGGTGAAGAACAATGCATTTTCCAGCACGATGGAGCACCGTGCCATTAGGCAAAAGTGATAACTAAGTGGCTCGGGGACCAAAACGTTGACATTTTGGCTCCATGGCCTGGAAACTCCCCAGATCTTAATCCCATTGAGAACTTGTGGTAAATCCTCAAGAGGGGGGTGGACAAACAAAATCCCACTAATTCTGACAAACTCCAAGAAGTGATTATGAAAGAATGGGTTGCTATCAGTTCGGAATTGGCCCAGAAGTTGATTGAGAGCATGCCCAGTCGAATTGCAGAGGTCCTGAAAAAGAAGGGCCAACACTGCAAATACTGACTCTTTGCATAAATGTCATGTAATTGTCGATAAAGCCTTTGAAACGTATGAAGTGCGTGTAATTATATTTCACTACATCACAGAAACAACTGAAACAAAGATCTAAAAGCAGTTTAGCAGCAAAGTTTGTGAAAACTAATATTTGTGTCATTCTCAAAACTTTTGGCCACGACTGTATGTCACTTTATGTGATGATAACTTTAAAACGCTTTTACTTATCCAGGCCATTCTGAGACTGTTTTCTCGTCACATATTGTACTTTATGACAGTGGTAAAATTGACTAGGAACAAATGGGCGGCACTGTGCTTCCTTTAGGGTCCAGGTGCACGGTCAGTAGGTTGAATGCCCAAATACTTATGATAAGAAGACCAGCACTCCGTAATTCCAATGATGAAAAATAAATCTCTTTTTCATCATTGGAATTACGGAGTGCTGGTCTTCTTATCATAAGTGGTAAAATTGAGTCCAAAAATGTATTTTTATTTATAAAAAAAATGCCATATTTACAAAAAAAATGAAAATTAGAAAATTTCCAAATTTCAATTTCTCTACTTTTATAATTGATAGTAATACCTCCAAAAATAGTTATTACTTTACATTTCCCATATGTATACTACATGTTTAGATAATTTTGTGAATGCCATTTTATTTTTTTGGGGACGTTAGAAGGCTTAGAAGTTTAGAAGCAAATCTTGAAATTTCTCAGAAAATTTTCAAAACCCACTTTTTAAGGATCAGTACAGGTCTGAAGTCATTTTGTGAGGCTTATATAATAGAAACCACCCAAAAATGACCCCATTTTGGAAACTACACCTCTCAAGGTATACAAAACTAATGTTAACCCTTGTTAACCCTTTGGGTGTTCCACGAGAATTAATGGAAAATAGAGATGAAAATTCAGAATTTCACTTTATTGGCAGATTTTTAATTTTAATCCATTTTTCCCAGTTAAAAGGTAAGGGTTAACAGCCAAACAAAATTCAATATTTTTGGTTCTGATTCTGTAGTTTACAGAAACACCCCATATGTGGTCGTAAACTGCTGTAAGGGTAGACGGCATTGCACAGAAGGAAAGGAACGCCATATGGTTTTTGGAAGGCAGTTTTGCTGGACTGGTTTTTTGACACCATGTACTATTTGAAGCCCACCTGATGCACCCCTAGAGTAGAAACTCCAAAAAAAGTGACCCCATTTTGGAAACTACGGGATTGTCTTAGGTGGGGTATCATTTTTGCAGAATGAGATGACGGTTTGATTGGCACTATTTTGGGGTACCTATGACTTTTTGATCGCTTGCTATTACACTTTTTGTGATGTAAGGTGACAAAAAAAACAGCTTTTTTTACACCGTTTTTTTTATTATTATTATTTATAAGTTGGTCACCTGAGGGGTTAGGTTATGTGGTATTTTTATAGAGCAGGTTGTTACGGACACGGCAATACCTAATACGTATCCTTTTTATATTTACTTAAGTTTTACACAATAACAGCATTTTTGAAGCAAAAAAAATAATGATGTTTTAGTGTCTCCATATTCTGAGCCATAGTATTTATATTTTTTGAAAACAAATAGAGAGACAACTGGCACTCACTATGTGGGTTACATCAACAGCATTTAATAGCCACTAGCTCAACAATGGAGTATAAGCGGCAAAAATACAACATATAATAAAACGATCTAATAAAATACAGTATCCGGAAATATCAATCACATAAAAGACCTAAAAATATAAAATATGAATGGCAGTCCACTTGTAATAAGACCCTATGTAAAAAGAGTCCTTTGTATATTGCACGGCTTGATAGATATCCAACAGCCTAAATATAATTCCGATATTGCGCCTATATGATCTTTATAAACAGACTCTGTGGTAGCGATGACCGCAATGTCCCTTTTAGATGCAAAGTGTGGACAACCACTTGATGTTGGGAGCAATGTCCCTTTAAGTGCAGGTAATATTAACGCAGAGTTCGTCTGTTAATTACCCTTTCACCGCAATATAGACCTTGTGGAGTGTTGAGGACCTTAAAATCTTCAGGTGCTCAATGCTGTGGAAAAATTCGCTTCCCGGTATATACCCAGAGTGTCCGGCAATTCCTTTATTCAGCTTACCGCACCGCTCGGTTGCAATCGCTTCCGGTGTCCTCACTCCTCGATGTCTGTCACGTGACCTCTCACGAAGTATCGCGGGACTTGGTATCTTTGTTGCGGTCTTCCAGTGAGATAGGTGGTGAGCTATCCACAACAGCTTATTCGAATTTATATTTTTTGGGCGATTATCTTAGGTAGGGGCTCATTTTTTGCGGGATGAGGTGTCAGTTAGATTGGTACTATTTTGGGGGTATACGCCTTTTGATCGCTTGGTGTTGCACTTTTAGTGATGTAAGGTGACCAAAAAATGGTTTATTTATCACAGTTTATATTAAAAAAATGAAATATATAGCAAAGAAAAGTCATGTGGTAGTTTTATAGAGTCGGTCGATACGGACGTGGCGATACCTAATAAGTCTGCTTTTCTCTTTTTCCCTATTTAAAAAAACAAACAAAAAACTGTATTTTGGCAAAAATATATATATTTTTTTTTTCTTGGGAAAAATTGGGAAAATTTTATTTTTTTAACCTTTTTTTCACTTTATTTTTTGTCCAACTGTGGTACTTCATCTTTTGTGGGTCTGATCCCCTTTACAATGCATGACAATACTTCTGTATTGTCATGCATTGGCTGTAAGTGTATTACACACTTACAGCCTTCCTGCCTGGGAGATTCAGGGGGCTGGATCTCACAGGCTCTCCCGGAAGGCAGCACGATCGTGCTGCCTTCCATGCCATCGGGTCCCCATCACAGCAGCACGGGGACCCGATGGCAGCTCTGATACCCGCAAGGACATCTCAAGTGCCGTGGTCAGCGCTGACCACAGCACATCAAGGGTTAATCTGCCGACATAGGTGATTTCACTGATGCCGGCCCAAGCAGCAGGGGTGCGGCTATCAGAGACTGTCGGACCCCTGCCGCAGATGTACGGCGCTGGTCCTTAAGTCACGGACTTCTGTGCCGTACATGTACTACGTTTTAATCTCTCAACGGGAGATCCTGCGTTTGGCTCAGTAGAGACCTTCTTTCATGCCATGAGTGTATTATAATGATGATCCGGACCGCACTCGTACTGCTGAGACCCAGCTGGAACATCTCCAACAAGGACGACGCCCAGTGGAGGAATTTGCTGCAGAGTTCCGTCGCTGGGCCACTTTTACCAACTGGGGGGAAGCCGTTCTCAGGCACCATCCCCACCATCACTAGATGTGGCAATCCAGCAGGCAATTGATGCTGATCGTCGAATTCGGGAACGTTGTCTGGAGCGGGCTTCTTGCCTAGCCTCATCCAGTCTATCTTCAAAACCCAGTAAACCGACTGAGGAATCCATGGTGGCCCACTTTTACCAACTGGTGGGATGCCGCTTTTCAGCACCATCCCCACCATCACTAGATGTGGCAATCCAGCAGGCAATCGACGTTGATCGTCAAATTCGGGAACGTCGTCTGGAGCGGGCTTCTCGCCCAGCCTCATCCAGTCCATCTCCAAAACCCAGTAAACCGGCTGAGGAACCCATGGAACTGGGGTCCTCTCGTCTTATCCCTAATAAGAGGGCTCGTCGCCAAAACGAGGGTCTTTGCCTATATTGTGGAGGAGTTTGTCACCAGCTAAAGAGATGCCAATTACTCCTGCAGAAAAAATGACAAAGCCTAGTGGGAATCGAGGAGAACTCACTAGGAGCTCTGCTGCCTCCTCTTAAAAGAAGTCGGCTTCTAATACCCATTTCTATTGAATGGCAAGGGAAGGGCCATCCTTTTTCCTCCTTACTTGACTCGGGAGCTGCCGGAAATTTTATCGACTCTTCCCTGGTTCGACAGTTACAGATTCCAGTCGTTAAGCCGGAAGCAGCAATTTCCGTCACCGCTGTGAACGGGTCTCACCTTCAAGAAGGCCGGTCGTTGTGGATGACACCCAGGTTGCAGGTAATGGTGGAGGCTGGTCACCAGGAGGTCTTAAACCTTTTAACCCTGAACATGCCATCCACTCCTGTGATTTTGGGTCTCCCCTGGTTGAGACTTCATAATCCAGTAGTAAACTGGCTCTCCGGACAAATTTGTCAGTGGAGTTCTGATTGCCTCACTAGGTGCATTTGTCCGGAGTTGACACTGGCATCCACGGACGTTCTGAGTGTGTTACCTAAACATTATCATCACTTTCAGCATGTGTTCAGCCCACAGGGGGCTGATCTGTTACCTCCTCGTAGGCCATATGATTGTCTTATTGATTTGTTGCCAGGTACCATGTCACCCAGGGAATATCTGTATAATCTCACTGGGCCTGAGATTCAGGTCCAGCGTGATTATATAAAAAAGAACCTTGATAAGGGTTTCATTCGACCGTCTACTTCTCCCGCAGGAGCGGGATTCTTCTTCGTGGGGAAGAAAGACGGCGGATTGAGACCCTGTATAAATTTCTGCAGCCTCAATCGAATTACGGTGAAGAATAGGTACCCTCTTTCACTTATTGAGGACTTATTCTCTCAGGTGGCGGGGGGCCAGAGTCATCACCAAACTCGATTTGCAGGGTGCATATAATTTGGTACGCATTCGTAAGAGTGACTAATGGAAGACCGCATTTAACACCAAGGATGAGCATTACGAATATCTCATAATGCCTTTCGGTCTTTGTAATGCACCTGCGGTCTTCCAGGAGTTTATTAATGATGTCCTCCAGGATTTCTTGGGTAGATTCGTGGTCGTCTATTTAGACAATATACAAATCTACTCATCGGACCCGCAGACTCACCGGGATCATGTGTGTCAGGTTTTCCAGAAGCTGCCGGAGAATCGTCTATATGCCAAACTTGAGAAGTGCCGGTTTGAGGTGAGGAAATTGCCCATCCTAGGGTATATTGTCTATGAACAAGGTTTGGCGATGGATCCATCCAAGCTCTCAGCTGTTCTGGATTGGCCTCCACATAAGGACTTGAAGGGATTACAGTGTTTCTTAGGTTTCGCCAACTTCTACCGCAAATTTATTAAGAACTTTTCTGTGGTGATGTGCCCCTCACGAACCTCACTAAGAAGGGGCGAACCCATCTAAGTGGATGAGAAAGGCTGGCGAAGCCTTTGAGACGCTGAAGCAGGCCTTCTGCTCCGCTCCAATCCTCATTCATCCAGACACTTCTTGACCTTATTTCCTCAAGGTTGACGCCTCTGAGGTTGGTGCGGGGGCGGTTCTCTCCCAGTATTCTGGAAATCCTGAGAGACTTCATCCTTGTGCCTTTTTCTCCCAGAAACTCTCACCAGCCAAATGCAATTATGACATCGGCAATAGACAGTTTCTTGGAGTTAATTTGCCCTTTCAAGAGTGAAGACATTGGCTAGAGGGTGCGGAACATCCCATTACGGTTTACACCGACCACAAAAACCTCGAATACATTGAAGGTGCCAAGAGTTTAAATTCTCGTCAAGCTCGTTGGGCATTATTTTTCACTCATTTTAATTTCCGGTTAACTTACAAACCGGGACCCAAAAATGTCAAAGCAGATGCCCTCTCCCGTTGTTTCCCAGAGGACATTTCGGTACGTGACTCTGAGCCCATTATTCCTGCGAGGTGCTAAGTAGCCGCTTTGATCACCCCAGATATAATGGAGGATTTGTCTTCTCTTCTTCTGCCTTTGCAGGCAGAGAGCTCCCTAACAAACCTGAAGGTCGTCTGTTTGTGCCTGTAAACTTCAGGCTCAGAGTCATACAACAGTTACATGATTCTAAGTCAGCCAGGCATCTGGGGACAAGAAAAGACCATGTCCCTTTGTAAACGTCATGTCTGGTGGCCTAAGATGTTTTTTGATATCAAAGCTTACATTCAGGCATGTCATATTTTTGCTCGATGTAAACCGGCTCGGTCCGTTCTCTCTGGTACTTTGCTTCCGCTGCCTATTCCTTTGGCCCCATGGACCCACGTGTCTATGGATTTCATAACAGATCTGCCTAGGTCTTCCGGTTGTATGGTAATTTGGGTAGTGGTGGACCGTTTTAGTGAGATGGCCTGTTTTATACCACTCCCCGGATTGCCATCGGCTGGAGAGCTAGCAGATCTGTTTGTCAAATATGTCTTCCGATTACAAGGGGCGCCGGAGGATATTGTTTCAGATAGAGGAGTCCAGTTTATCTCCCGGTTTTGGCGTTCTTTCTGCTCTCAGTTGAGGATTATGCTGTAATTTTCATCTGGTTTTCACTCAGAGACCAACGGGCAGACAGAGAGAACGAACCAGACTCTGGAACAATATCTCCGGTGTTTCGTGTCAGACTGCCAGGAGGAATGAGCAGCTCACCTCCCCTTATAACAACTCCGAACATGCCTCTACCAAGATGTCTCCGTTCAGGTGCATGGGGGGCAGGAATCCAAGACTCTCCTCTCTGGAAGGGGCCTCCACTGACTCACTGGTGGCGGACCAATGGTTCCAGGATAGGCAACCCATTTGGTTGTTGGCGTGGCAGAATCTTCATAGTGCGGTGGCAGAACAGAAAAGATTTGCTGATCATCATCGAACTGCGGAGCAAGAGTTTAAGGTAGGAGATCCAGTGTGGGTTTCCACCTGGAACATTCCCTTGCGCCAACCATCTGCCAAAGTGGGGCCTAGATTCACTGGTCCATATCCGGTAAAACAGAAGATCAATCAGGTGACTTACAAGGTTGCTCTTCCTCCATCGATTCGAGGAGTGAACATGTTTCATGTTTCACTGCTCAAATCGGCAGCCGAGTAAGCTCCCTTCATTCAAACTCTATCTCCGGTGGAGTTTCAAGGGGAGCCTGAATTTGAGGTTAATAAGACTTGGACTCCCGTTTTGTCCAGAGGTCCCTCCAGTATTTAGTGGACTGGAAAGGATTTGGTCCAGAGGAGAGATGTTTGGTACCTGCCCGCCAGGTTCATGTGGATGACTTAGTGGCAGCTTTGCACTGTGAGATTCCGGGGAAAGCCCGCTTGGAGTCTTCTGAGCCGCCTCCTCGAGGGGGGGTAATGTAAGACACTCTCCTGTTTCGCAGGAAATTCTCGTGGGCCTGTGGGGGACCCCTCTGGAGTAGCGGGACAGGTCACGCATGTGACTGTGGAATCTTTGCGGGCAGGCGCGTTTCCAGCATCCATGCTGACGCGATCACATATCCATGCTGGGCCGCTTGAGCGTCTGCGTGCACGCTTGAGAGGAGGTTTGCAAAGGGTTACGTGGCCAAACGTATGCACATCTTATTCGCTACGCCGGCCGCTGATGGGGAATATACCTGTACATAAACTCTAGTAGATTAGAGGGCAGGCATGGGTTAAGTGATCAATGACCATCACAAGTGTCAGGGATTAGGATAATCATATGGTCTATGAGGAATAGACACATGGTACTCTGTGATTGGCTAGCAGGTGTTTAAGAGGTGATCTCCCTGGCTGGTCAGTGCCCATTGTTGTTTTGACAACCCGGGTGTACAATCGTGGCCAAAAGTTTTGAGAATTACATAAATATTGGAAATTAGAAAAGTTGCTGCTTAAGTTTTTATAATAGCAATTTGCATATACTCCAGAATGTTATGAAGAGTGATCAGATGAATTGCATAGTCCTTCTTTGCCATGAAAATTAACTTAATCCCAAAAAACCTTTCCACTGCATTTCATTGCTGTCATTAAAGGACCTGCTGAGATCATTTCAGTAATCGTCTTGTTAACTCAGGTGAGAATGTTGACGAGCACAAGGCTGGAGATCATTATGTTAGACTGATTGGGTTAAAATGGCAGACTTGACATGTTAAAAGGAGGGTGATGCTTGAAATCATTGTTCTTCCATTGTTAACCATGGTGACCTGCAAAGAAACGCGTGCAGCCATCATTGCGTTGCATAAAAATGGCTTCACAGGCAAGGATATTGTGGCTACTAAGTTTTCACCTCAATCAACAATTTATAGGATCATCAAGAACTTCAAGGAAAGAGGTTAAATTCTTGTTAAGAATGCTTCAGTGCGTCCAAGAAAGTCCAGCAAGCGCCAGGATCGTCTCCTAAAGAGGATTCAGCTGCGGGATCGGAGTGCCACCAGTGCAGAGCTTGCTCAGGAATGGCAGCAGGCAGGTGTGAGAGCGCATCTGCACGCACAGTGAGGCGAAGACTTTTGGAAGATGGCCTGGTGTCAAGAAGGCCAGCAAAGAAGCCACTTCTCTTTAAAAAAAACATCAGGGACAGATTGATATTCTGCAGAAAGTATGGTGAATGGACTGCTGAGGACTGGGGCAAAGTCATATTCTCCGATGAAGCCTCTTTCCGATTGTTTGGGGCATCTGGAAAAAGGCTTGTCAGAAGAAGAAAAGGTGAGCGCTACCATCAGTCCTGTGTCATGCCAACAGTAAAGCATCCTAAGACCATTCATGTGTGGGGTTGCTTCTCATCCAAGGGAGTGGGCTCACTCACAATTTTGCCCAAAAACACAGCCATGAATAAAGAATGGTACCAAAACACCCTCCAACAGCAACTTCTTCCAACAATCCAACAACAGTTTGGTGAAGAACAATGCATTTTCCAGCACGATGGAGCACCGTGCCATAAGGCAAAAGTGATAACTAAGTGGCTCAGGGACCAAAACGTTGACATTTTGGGTCCATGGCCTGGAAACTCCCCAGATCTTAATCCCATTGAGAACTTGTGGTCAATCCTCAAGAGTCGGGTGGACAAACAAAAACCCACTAATTCTGACAAACTCCAAGAAGTGATTATGAAAGAATGGGTTGCTATCAGTCAGGAATTGGCCCAGAAGTTGATTGAGAGCATGCCCAGTCGAATTGCAGAGGTCCTGAAAAAGAAGGGCATACACTGCAAATACTGACTCTTTGCATAAATGTCATGTAATTGTCGATAAAAGCCTTTAAAACGTATGAAGTGTGTGTAATTATATTTCACTACATCACAGAAACAACTGAAACAAAGATCTAAAAGCAGTTTAGCAGCAAACTTTGTGAAAACTTATATTTTTGTCATTCTCAAAACTTTTGGCCACGACTGTATGTTGCTGTTCACATTCTTACAGACTACCTGTGCATGACCTCTGACTTCCTCAATCCATCTCTAGAGACTGCCTGTGGGGAACTTCTATGCGGAACAATTTGTCTCATGTTGGACCTCGGATTGGACCCTAGAAATGTCTCGTCCCTAGGTACTACGTTACACGGACTATTTTTGAACATATGAAGTTTGGCCTGGTCCGGCTGTCCTTTGGGAGTTTTCCTGCACAAGTCATTATTTGGATTGATTACCTGCATATGATTTCTGGTCTGGACTGTACTGCCGTCATTTAATAAATCCACCATTGTTTAAAGGGAACCTGTCACCGGGATTTTGTGCATAGATCTGAGGACATGGGTTGCTAGATGGCCACTAGCACATCCGCAATACCCAGTCCCCATAGCTCTGTGTGCTTTTATTGCGTAAAAAAAAAACTATTTGATACATATGCAAATTAACATAAAAGGGTCATATCTTACTTATGGGAGAGGCTTAGACTACGATGAGGGGGAAGCGCTTCCCCTGACCTAGCTGGCTGTGTTGTGCCAGAAGCCAGGAGCGAGGGTAAGCCTAGTAGTGGGCGTACCCTAAGGGGAGTGTTTGAAAAGAGGGGGGGTGGGTGGGTATGAACAGTAGCGCCCTGAGGAGCTGGGGGCTGGAGCTTAAGAAGGTAAGATGCCCCTCCCACAAATTCAGGCTGATGAGGGGGAAGCGCTTCCCCTGATCTAGCTGGCTGTGTTGTGCCGGAAGCCAGGAGCGAGGGTAAGCCTAGTAGTGGGCAAAAATAGACGAGGAGAGCAGCGTAGTGTCCAAAAAAACCTTTAATTCCTCTCAGAGAGCAAGGTTACAGAACGCCTGGGAAATCTCTACTTTCGGGTTCGGGATGTACCTCGTGAAGCAAGAAGAGCGCCAGCGACCCATGCATTTAATCACGTGCGCCGGGACCCCATTTTTTGATGCTGCGGACGCGGCCCCGATTCGGAGCGAGTGTCCTGTGATGGCCAGCGGGTTGTAACCGAGACCTGAGGCCAGCGTTCTGATGTGGGACACAAACTGGATTGACGTCAGGTACCCCCCATGCCAAGGAAGCAGCGGGCCATCTAGGGGGGCATCTTGCAACAGGGCTAACAATTGACGGAGGACCATGACCGGGCACCAATCGTTCGAGGTTTTAAAGTACCTCACCTGCGAGGGAGGCCCATGCTGATTGGCCTTTGTGGAAGGGAGCCAGAGGACAAAATGGTCATGGACCCAGGACAATTGCCGCACCTGCAATCCCTGACGTTTAGGGGAGGTGCTGGTGAACTCACCTGGCCTAAGGAACCCGTAAAACCCGAGGTACATGGCTGCCTTAATAACTAAACTAGGAGAGTGCCCAAAAGGAAGTCCATCCATCGCGGACGACAGTCTCCTAAACATCTCGCCGGAGACAGGCTGCCTACGGGCGGGAGGGGCTTCCCCGCACTTCTGAATCCCCCTAAGGGCCGCTTTGACTGCCTGCACTGAAAAAGTGGAACCTCCATTTGGGTTATGAAGCATGGCGCAGTGCTGTATCCCCGCTAGGTACAGCTTGATGGTGTTAAATGATAGCCTGAGATTGCGGTGACAGTGGGCTATGAACGCCAGGGTGTAGGAGACATCGTCCAAGCCACCTTGCGGGTGGGACCTGGCAAAACCTTCGTAAACCTTGACGCCGGCTTGGTAGTTCCTGATGGTATTGGAGGAGAGGGAATGCTGAACCAGGTTCCTGGCATGAGCAAGGAGGGACTCTAGTCCATCACTAGAGTTTGGAAGACCGGAAGGGGGCACCCCGTGGGGTCCGCTCCTGGCAGCACCTGAAAAATGAGGGGGAAATTAAATCGGGACAGGGCATCCGCCGCCACGTTCTCGACCCCTGGGATGTGGCTGCAGAACACATGGAAATTATGAGTGAGAGAAAGCCAAACCAGTCTGCGCAGGAGGGACATGATCCTGGAGGATTTAGCCCGACCTCTTGTGATGATGTCCACCAGCGCTTGGTTATCGATGATGAACATCACCGATAACCACCCACCGATGACCCCACACCTGGGCCACCGCCACAATGGGGTAAAGCTCCAGGAATGAAGACGAGCTCAGATTTTCGGAGACTGACCGGATCTCTACGGGCCACTGGCCAGCCAGCCAATAGCACCCAAAAATAGCGGCATACCCCCGGGACGCGGCAGAGTCCGATAAAAAACTGTGGGGTATGACGGTGCCCATGACGGTATGAAAAGAGAGATCCCATTCCATGAGGATAGGAACAGGGACCACATGGCCAAGTCCGCCCTGGCATGGCTGTCCAAGTGGACGATGCTGCTATGGTCAGGAGCCGAAGGCAACAGCTGGAGCAACCTGGAGGTGAAAGCCCTGCCCTGGGGCATAATTCTGGAGGCGAAGTTGAAACGCCCCAGCAGGGATTGGAGCTCCATCCTGGACAGAAAGCCCACGGACATGGCGTGGGAAATTGCCGCACGCCAATTCACCAGTTTTTCCTCCGGGAGGCTGGCCTCCATCCGGATGGAATCCAGGGTGACACCGAGGAACGTCACCCTATTGGCGGGGCCCTCAGTTTTTGCGTGGGCTATCGGGACCTGCAGGCTGGAAAAAATTTGGAGAAGAGTAGCCAGGTTGCCCGACCCGCCTTGTGGACCCTCGATGATCAAGAAGTCATCGAGGTAGTGGATGACGGTGGGTAATCCGCCATGGTGGACGAGGATCCAGTGCAGGGCCTTGGCAAATTGGTCGAACAACCATGGGCTACTCTTTGACCCAAACGTGAGCCTGTTCGTGAAATAATAGCGATCGGCCCATCTAAGCCCGAAGTAACCCCATAGGTGCGGTTTAACGGGGAGGAGCTTGAAGGCGTCCGAGATGTCCACCTTTGTCAACCAGGAACCCCTGCCGGAGTTCACTATGTCTTTAATCGCCTCGTCTATAGAGGAATACTTCCTGGAGAACTCCTCAGATGGAATGAGCGAGTTGAGGCTGGGGACGGCAGAGGCATGAGGCGCGGACAGGTCATAGATTAACCTCTTTTTATTTGAATATTTCTTGGACACCAGGCCAATGGGGTTGATGCTCCAGGAAGGAAACTGTCACAGTCATTACCGCTGGCTGTGACCTTCTGTCTATGCTCTCGCTGCAGCTCCGTTCCTCTGTATCATTTGTGGTTCTTTATGGGTTAACTCCCCTGTGTGCCTATTAGGAGTTAATCCTCTGTCTGCTCCATGGGTGTGGTCTCTCTGCTGCACCCATGGAACCTGTATATAAGGCTGAGGTTTCCTCAGTTCTGGGTCAGCTCTCCTGGTGTGTGTTGTCTTGTCCTGTCCTGTCCTGTCCTGTCCTGCCCTGCTCTGCTCTGCTCCGCTCCTGGTTTGTACTTTCTCTCCCATGCTGCTGACCCATGGGATCTGTGTCTGTCTGTCTGTGCTCTGTGAGTTTCCCTACTTGTTCATTTGCGTCCTTTTCCCTGTCTTTCTGTTCTGCCAGTTATGTTTTAGTTACTTTGTGTTTATTCTGATGTCTGTGTTCAGCAAGCCTTTGCAGCAGAGTGGCATGACAAGGCCATGCAGTTTACTTCTGGTGGAGCAAGTCCTTCTCTGCTCATTGCCACTCCTGCTCCCTTGCATGAACTCCTGCTTGTGTTATTATTTGCTCTGTTTTGTATTCATATGTCTGTGTTCAGCAAGCCTTTGCAGCAGAGTGGCATGACAAGGCCATGCAGTTTACTTCTGGTGGAGTAAGTCCTTCTCTGCTCATTGCCACTCCTGCTCCCTTGCATGAACTCCTGCTTGTGTTATTATTTGCTCTGTTTTGTATTTACCTGTCTGTTATGTTTGCCTATGTGCCGTCGGTACCTTCTGGTACCTGTAGTCCATTCGCTCCTGCTGTCACTGTCTAGGTCATGCTCCAGAGTGGACCCTGGCAACTTTCTGCGGCTAAGTCTAACCCTACCATCTAGGGCTCTAGTGAAAACCAGGAGTTGCTTAGTTACGCCCCTCTGGAGTATTACTAGACAGTGGCGCAGTGGGGGTTTTCTCCCACTGTGCTGACGGTACATAGAGCTCAAGTTTTGTCTGTGCTGCCTTCCCTGTTTTGTTTGTGCAATAAACTCTCTTATGTGTCTGTACCTGATTTCCATCCGTTTATTGCATGACGACGCGGTGGTCTCTCCTGGGACCTCCAACTCGTGACAGAAACGGTATTGACTCAAGCGGCCCGATGAGGAAACCCTTGTCGACTTGACTCCTGACTGGAACAACTCCTCAACCGCTGATGGGTCCTCAGAAACCGACCTCAGGTTGCCGCCTTCCCAAGACGTCTGCGGCAGGGCGATGAGGCCCGTGTGAAAGCCCTCTGCGAAGCCGGACAGCAAGAATTGCACAAACCCCCTGTCGGTGTGGTCCTGCAGAAGGATTCCAAGGAGGTCGAGGTCAATGTTGGATAGTCATAGTTGCCTCGCAGACCTCTTGGGACAGGCGGGACGCGGGTGAGCCCTGAAACACAGCGAGCAGATATGGGGGGCCCTGCAACTATTGAAGTCGCAACCGTTCATGTTAAAATTGTTGCAGACCTGGCTCTTGCCCAGGTACACGATGGGCCTGCCCAGTTTGTCCACTCCGGGGGCGCCCAGTTGGAGACCTGAGGGACCGGGCAGGGACCTATCATGGACAGGGTTGACCGCGTTCGGACACCAGTCCGAGGAATGGAAGATGGACTGGCACCCTGAGCAAGACAGGGCCCTGAGACCCGCGAAGTGGCGGCAGAACAACTCCATATCTATATTTGCCCAGTTGGTGACGAACTGGAATTGAGCTAGGGCAGCCGCAGCCTTAGCCGAGAAGGAGCAGTGATAGTCATAGAATGACGCGCCACCGTACTTATGCCCCAGATCGGTGACCAGATAGAGGTAGGAATCTAATTCCTCCCTTCTTCTAGGCTGGGCTGAGCACACGATATCCCTGAACAGGCTAAACGCCAAAACAAATTCCGGGATGGTGAGCTTTCGGTTCAGCCTCGCGTCCTTGGCCCTCAGGACGAGGGAGACGTCACCACAGTTGATGACCCTGTTCTCAGGGAGGTCTTGTGAGGCGATAAGGATGGACGCCAGGTTCACATCCTTTCCCGCCAGAATATCCTTTTTAATACCGTCCAGGATGAAATGAGCCACCGGGGGGTGAAAATGGCCGTACCTACAGAGGCCGTCTGAGGAACAACGAACTCGGCCGGAGGGTGGGGTGCCTTGGGGGGGGTCGGGGCCCGTGACTCCAGTACCGAAACCCTGGACTGAGCATCAGTCACCATGCCGACCATGGAGTCAATGGTGGCTTGCAGGTGCCTCAATGACTGTTGAGTGTCCGTGGTGCCCAGCTGGACGCCTGACTGACCCGGGGTGGTCATCAACAGCTTGTATAACTCTGCTTTGCGGGCAGAGGCCGGGTGAGGGATGCCCCTCTTATTGAGTTCGGCGATGAGCCTGGGAATTGTCCAGCTTCTCAGGGACGTGTTGCCCGGCTGGCCTGAGACGGACGTTCCAGGGAGTGACATGGTGTCCCCCATGTCTGAAGCATGTGACATGCTTAACCTGTAAAGAAAGAAATGGTCCCGAATAACTATATGTGATCGGAACGTAGTACGACCGGTGCCTACGAGAAGGCTTGATATGGTATGGGTAACGTACCTGGGCTTAGAGGCTACTAAATGTACTGATGTCTTGGGTCACCTGACCTTGGTCCAAATGTCGTACAAGTGAACGGTCAGGACACGTTCCTGAGAGGACAAATCCATAAAGTTCGGAAGGGAAAGAGAACATAACTGAGGAGGATGACAGGCCTGGGTGAACCAGGAGACAGAGGTAGGTGTGAGCCTGGGTGAACCAGGAGACAGAGGTAGGTGCGTGCCTGGGCGATCCAGGAGGCAGAGGTAGGTATGAGCCTGGGTGATCCAGGAGACAGAAGTAGGTGTGAGCCTGGGCGATCCAGGAGACAGAGGTAGGTATGAGCCTGGGTGAACCAGGAGACAGAGGTAGTTGCGAGCCTGGGCGATCCAGGAGGCAGAGGTAGGTATGAGCCTGGGCGACCCAGGAGACAGAGGTAGATGAGAGCCTGGGCGAACCAGTAGAGCAGGGAGACAACAGCATATAACGTGAAGCACATACATATATCCCGTGGCCCTGTCGCCACCATAGAATAGATGACTGCAGTGAGCGTTTAGTGACCGCTGATCGCGTATGGCGTGTGATAATGACCTAGCCTACTCGTGGTGAGACCCCCAGCTCTCTTTGACCACCGCCCTGAAACTAGCGCCCTTCCAGCCCAGCGGGGACCCAGGAGCCCTCCCCCTATATGAGGGGACCGAGGATGACTTTGTCTTCCTCCCACCTGGCGCTGCGTGGCACGACGGGAGTGCGTATGAGATGGCTGGCTGTTGGATAATCCTGCTGAAGTTTTTTTTATTATTTATTTATTAATTTTTTATATATATATATATATATTTTTTTTTGGAGGCTGTTTTTAGACGTGGGCCGTTGTTGCCCAGGGGCTAGATACCCCTACTTACTTTGTATGGCCTGTTTTGACGTGCGTTCCACCCTGGAACGCACCGCCATCTGCCCCGGAAGTATATGGTTCGTAAAGGAATGTGCAGGGGGGTGACCATGTGGACTGGTAGACTGAGGGACGGGGCCCACCCGTCCCGAGTAGTAAGTGGGGCGGGAGACCCGGGTGTGGGGCAAGAAACGGCGTGTGTTTTCAGAAGGGAAGGGACCCAGTGGGGACAGAATTTTACCTACACCGGAGCCGCCGCACTGGTGCCGCCAGGTCGATTAAGTCCGCCGGGCCTGAGTGAAGATTCCGGCGTGCGCTCCACTCTGGAACGCACGCCGAACACGTGACCAGGAGCCCAGGCCTGACGGAGGATTTCCGGCGTGCGCTCCAAGCTGGAACGCACGCCGAACACGTGACCAGGAGCCCATGCCTGGCGGCGGATTTCCGGCGTGCGCTCCACGCTGGAACGCACGCCGGGCTGCAGCGGCGCCCAAGCAAAAGACGGGACGGGGGAGGCCTTGTGGAGGGGGTAACCCGCAGGCCGGCCTCAGGAGGGAGGTGAAAAATTGCTTGGACCAGGAATGTGTATCGGCATGCGTTCCACGCTGGAACGCACGCCGACCCAGGGAGCCGGAAGTATGTGACCGCCGCTGGAGGGACCCTTGTGGAGCATCGTTGCACATTATTTACCTCTCCTGAAGACGTGAACGGCAGTGTATGGAAAACGAAACGAAGCAGATGAAGCAACTCACGACATGCACAGATGCAGTACCAGAGCAAGCGACTCCTTATCCAGCGTATGAACAGAAGCGCCCTGAGGAGCTGGGGGCTGGAGCTTAAGAAGGTAAGATGCCCCTCCCACAAATTCAGGCTGACTTTTCAGCCTTCCACTTGTGTGACCAGAGAAGAGTCATATTTTCAAGCTCTGACTCATCTCAGGTTAATTTGCATATGTATCAAATCAGGTTTTTTTACACAATAAAAGCACACAGAGCTATGGGGACTGGGTATTGCGGATGTGCTAGCGGCCATCTAGCAACCCATGTCCTCAGCTCTATACACAAAATACCGGTGACAGGTTCCCTTTAAACTCTGTCTGGTTGTTTGGGGTTCTGCACCATTACATTAACTATATCAAATGAGACTTCGATCAACTAGTGCTTGCATGGAGTAATATGGAATTCAGATATCATTATTAAAAACTATATACAAGCACAATTAATTAATTTCAATATATCATTGGAGATGATTCATACTTTTCATTTATAGAGTGATTCATTTATTAATTCATGCCTATAAAACAGCGCCACTATTGGAAATTTTTTATAATTTTTATCAATTGTTTTTTCCTTTATCAATCATTCTTCACTAATATCCAACATCTATGAATTCACAATTATATTGATATTTTATTCATTTTTCCTTTTTTATTCTTTAATTTGTGTATATATAAAATTAGTATGCTATGTACTGTATATATGAAATAATCATGATGTCACCAATTAAAATGTATTTATAATCATGATGTATTAGAGGTATATTTAGGATTACCGGTAGTTATTTTTTTTATATTTTATTACTGTTTTACAATTTTTATTTATTCCTTTTTAATTAAAGGTTTGTTGTTGAATATGCGTTTGTCTCCATGCTGAACCAGAAAGTAGAGTGCCCTCCAAACTATCAATCTGTATTTTTGAAACAAAAAAAATAAAGATCATATGCACTGCATCCCAAAATGGCTAAACTATTTTAATATAAATGTATGTACACTGTGTTCAAAATAATAGCAGTCAGACATCACTAACCTTATCAATCACTGTTTTGGTGCAAATGATATTTCTACATGGCAAATAATTTACTAGCAGGTGTAGTAGAGTAATAGAAACCCTACAGACCCAACAGTGATGACATGCATGCTGCTGATATTGTTCTTCATGTTTTGATTTGGAATAGATCGTGTAGTGTTCCTAATGCATTTGTGTGTATGAAAATAAAAGTTATTAGAAGGATTTTGAGCTTTATTCCCTTTTTTAAACACACTGCTATTATTTTTAACACAACTGTATCTCATACGGTGAATGCCGCAATGGAAAAAAACATTGAAATGGTCAATTTGCTGTTTTTTCAATGCGTTACCTCCTCAAAAAAATTAAATAAAAAGTGATCAAAAAGGCATAAACAATCCAAAATTGTATCATTTAAAACTACAGATCTCCTCACAAAAAATTAGCACTATCCTCCCCTCACAGCTTCATAAAGGTAAATATAAAAAAAGTTACGGAATATGGTAATACAAATCATGTTTTAATTTTTTATAAGTAATAAAGCACAAGAAAGACTATACAAATGTGGTATCGCTGTAGTTGTACTGAATGAAAGGAACAGGTCAGTTTTATTGAATCAGGAAGGCTGTAAAAAACTATAAATCAGTAAAACTATGGTGAAAAGTTTTTTTCCCAATTTCACACCATTTGGATTTTTTTTTCTCCAGCCTTTTACTACATCATATGCAATATTATATGGTGCCATAAAAAAATTGCCACTCGTTCTGCCGAAAACAAGCCTTCATACATCTATATGCAGTAAAAAATAAAAAAAATTAGGCTCTGGGAAGGCAGGGAGAAAAAAATGCTAAAATAAAAAAAATACCAGGGTCTTGAAGGGGTTAAAGGGGTTGTCCCATCTTGAACATTGGGGGCATATTGTTATGATATGCCCCCAATGTCTGATAGATGCCCTCCGTCACTTTGCAGGCTCCCTTCTAAGGATAGACGCAGAGCTAAGGATAGGTGGGACCCACAACTATCAGACATTAGGTGCATATACTATCAATATGTCTCCAATGTCCAAGATGGGACAACCCTTTTAGTGTATATGTCTGCTGAGAAACAAAGCTATGGCTTCAAAAACCTAAAAATAAGACTAAACAGACTAAAAATTAGATGCAGATTTTCAATAGCTTTACAAAGTGCATTACCACAACTCTTTGTAACTAAAACTATACTTGTATTATAATCCATTTTAGGAATTTATTACATGTATTTTATTTATTTAATGGCTAAAATGTTTATACTACAATTATTTAGAATTTTCTTCTTTGCACCAACAGAATGGAAAAGGTCCACAACACGGCTGCAGCCAAGGCTTCCATGCATTGTTTAATCCATACAGCTGCAGGGGTACTGCTTGTAGAGTTGCATTATGGCGTTCAACAGCCCTCTGTACGGTTTGCAGCACCTCTTTGTATAGTCCTGAATCATTAGGGAGAGGATTCTTCTCTGAAGGATCACTGGAGAGATTATAAAGCAGTGGCGAAACATGATAGATCACATTTTCACCGCTACAGGCGCACGCCTTAGATTGATAACATGCCCCGGCTCCTTCTGGACTGAACTTTGGAGAAATATAATGAACCTTCCAAACAGTGTCACCTGATAACACAAATATCGTATTATTACATGTATGCCTAATGACTGCAGACAGATCTTGAAGTCTGTGAGGAACTGGAAATTATATATCTTTTCATTATACAAATCTGATAGGTAGCACTAGAATCCTGTTTAAAACCTCCAACTTTGGGGTCGCTTTCATGACTATATTAGATAAATTAATAATCAGCATTTCCCCAAAAAAACACCATCATTCACTAGCATAAGATGAATTCATAAATCCAATAGCAAAACTAGGGACAACTTTACATTAAATGTCTTTTATCCACATCCGTTAAATTTGTATGGGATTTATGTAAATATGAACCTGTGTTTGACCCAACCCTAACATAAGCTTGTTTGTTGGCTGATCAGATAAGTTACCATAGGTAAGCATAAAAATGGCCACTGGTCGTCTGCACCGTGTAAACAAAGTGTATGGGGGATGAATGATAGTAGTAATGATCGTTTGACCCCATATGGTTTTGGTTGGTGCGTGTAAAGGCTGTTTAAACAAGTGCTGATTTAAAGGGCTCTCATTATGGTTCAGCATCAGGTCCTCTAAACGGACACTTGGCTCCATGTCACAATGCAGATTTAGTATAGGAAAAATCTGGGAAAAAAGAAAGAGAATCATTCAATTTTTTCCCCCCAACAAACCAAAGTACATCCTTCAGGCTTTAGTCTCTATAGCATCTATGATGTGTTCTTAAAGGGAATGTGTCACCAGAAAATGATCCATTGTTTAAATCACTTTTTTTGTTAAATATATCACTAATATTTTAAAATATATATATTTAACATAAAAATGTGATTTAAACAATGGGTTATTTTTTGGTAACACAGTCCCATTAAAAACACCTTATAGCTGATATAGAGACTAAAAGTTAAAGGGGTGCATTTAGGTTGTAGGAAAAAAATCCTGATAGTGGCTTTCTGTTGTCTAGCTCTTTTATCACTTTCTGGTAACATATTCAGTTTAAACTGCATGGACTTGGAAGTCCTCAGTCATTGCCCTACTAGAGCTGCCTGTAGAACACTCATACCATCTAAGCAAATGTGAATGCTCAGACAATCAAAATGCCCATGTGGACATCCTGAGTCCATGTCACAGAGAATAGGCTGCCATTAATGGGATTTTCCAATGTTACCATTTTGAGCATAGACACATTGCTGGTTTTAGCACTGTGCACTTTATTGAACTGTTCCATGCACAACAGGACACCCAGGTGTGGCTCTGCACAACTACAGCTGGCCCCTTTATCTTATGCCACAATGAAGGACAAAAAACAAATAAAACTAGAATCAACAGAAGGCAGCAGAACTGGAACCCTAAAGCTTCATGGTGGACACTTTCCAAGACTTGATCAAAAGTCAGAAAAATTATGGAACCTAAGGCAGTTTCCATATTTTTCTACAGTGGTAGACCAGAGCTGTGTTCTCTCATTCTCAAGATCAGTTGGGGGTCCCACAGGTAGACATGGGGGTAATGTGGTACTGCAAGTACTAGTTTGGCAGAACTAAAAGCTATGTGAAGTATGTTCTGTGTTTTAAAGATACAAAACATAATTTTCTGTACTTACTGCTGGTCTGTTGCCATCGAACTGCGTGCAGGTAATCATCACAGTAGTGAAACATAAATTCATGATCAGAGTTAGGTACAAGTCCTTGCAGAAGTGGCATGATATCTTTGCCATCAATTACTCTGAAACCATAGATAATATATTGTCAATACATGTATTAGAATCATAGGAGAATGGCGGCAGAAAAAGATCCTATGGTTCATCTAGTCTAAAGCTGCCCATACACAATCAATAACAGTTATCTCTCCCGGATTTCCTATATACATAGTACACCTTCAAGGGGTTATCAAACCCCTAAAATGCCTCCCCAAATGCCCGGGTCCCTCACACATATTGCCACTTCTGGTGGCAATTTATCTCCCGGGAGAACAAAAAGATCAGGCGAGTGTTTCCCACACACATTAGTGTGTTTGCCAAACCCACTGTTCTTGGTGGGTTTGACCAACTAAAGACTAATGTGAATGGCCAGCTTAATTAGGTTTTAAATAACCCCCCTGCCACACAGCAGGACCTGTCAGGGGAAGCATACTTAACTGCTTCCTTTTCTCGGTTCCAGCTTTGTGGGTCCACCTCTGTCCTCACTGTGCTTCCGTCCCCGCCTATAAACTTTCAACATAGATTTGGGGGAGGGGGGTGTCACTTGTGCTGCTGCAGTCAATGACTGAACGCAACTGTGACATGTACTTGCTGTGACGTGCTGCTTGAGGACATGTCACTGTTGCAATGGCACATGTGACCCTCATTATGCTGAAAGTTTACATGTTGGGATGGATGCAGATAACCGAGCAGATAAGTATGCTTCCCTTCACAGGTCCTTGGGGAGGGGGTTATTTAAAACCCACTTACTGTAGAAGTTGGACAACTTCTTTAAATAATAGATGAAAGTAAACACTACAAAGTGCTCTGAAGAGCCAGGTTAGAAGTGAGACGCAATGTTGGGCTGCACACGCTGTCTAAGCCACTCCCCCTGGTAACGTGAGCGCATCCATATTTATGGAGCGCTCATTATGTTTGTCCCCACAGCGCATCCATGCTGGAAGAAGAGTGAGATTTATGGTTAGGTGTGTTTGATTATTGATGGCTGATTGACTGCTCAGCCTGCCTGTCATAGGGGCAAATGGTGTTCTGGTTTAATTGGGCCAGAGTCCCTGGACCTATCAGTATGACCACATTTTTGTGTTTTCTCGTCTCTATGTGTGTGTTTGTTTGCACTTAGCAGAACAGGATAATGTACGTCGACCAGTTGCAGACTTGCCACTTAGGGCTTGCACTGCAAGTAGGCAGGGATAACGGTCTGGATTCCAGTCAGGGCTCACTGTCTGTGTTTCCTGCTTACTGTGCTGTCCAGAACTATGTTTCATCATTCTCAGAATCAGTGGGGGTCCCAGACATGGTCACTGTGGGTAATGTGTCTTTGCAAGAACCACTATGGCAGAACCAAACAAAAGGTATGTCAAATGTGCTATATGACGTACGCATCTATCCTATTAATACACCCCCGTAAATGGCTGTAGTAGAATGTAACTTCACAGCTGAACGCCAATTATATCATATATTTTTCCCTTTTTTTCCCTATTAATAACCCCCCCAAAAAAAGTAAAACAATGTAAAATCAACGCAGAACAGCTAATAGGATGTACGTATCTTTCCTATTAATACACCCCACAAATGGCTGTATCACACAGAACTTGCACCCCAATCAGAAGCAAGGTTTGCTGGAATTGGTGATGTATCATATACTGCAAGCAAACGAATAGTGCAAACAACGAAATTTGCAGCAAGGTGTAATAGAATCGCTCCTATTACCCAGGCCGTACACTCTCCTATTGGATCCTGTTCTCCTTTTATAGTGTAGATAATTCCTCCCTATCCTTTCCCTACACCTTCCTTACAGTCTTTCCTAGCACTGTCCCTAGCACCAGCTGACGTCTCTCCCTGCACTAAGCACACTGGAAAATGGCAGAATCCAAAACGGCTGAGGCTATTTATAGGGCTGTGACATCACAGGGGCTGACTTGCTGCTGATTGGCTGCATGCATGGGATTGTGAGTGATCCATTGTTCCCAGAGTTCTTTGCTTCATGTCTTAACACATGCTGCAGCCATTTCAGGAAAAAATTGGATTCCTTATCACGAAGCGTGAGGAAATTCGGATTAGGTGCGAATCAAATTTTTCCTTAAATTTGGATCAAATTCCACTTTGTCAACTTCGATTCGCTCAACTCTAACTACAATCTTACCTGTTCTGGACCCTATTACTGAATGTTTAATAATAAATTAATCCTTTGAGCATCAAAATACTGAGTGCCATGGATTCCACCTATTTTCCATGGTACAACTACTGCGCCCCCATGATCACAGCGACGTAAATGTATGTTACTGAGAGCTAAGTAAAAGCATTCTGAATCATATAGCATAAAACATCAAGTGGTTTAAATTCATTAATTAATAAGAACAAATAAATATCTAGATTGAGTCACAGGTTAACAATCTCATTGTCCTTCGAATACCTGTATCACAGGACCATGAAAAGTCAGTCTTAACGACAGGTGACATAAACTTTAGGAAACCTGTCATGATGCGTATGTAGTTCTATTTGTGAGCAGCATGGTACAGAGCAGGAGGAGCTAAGCAGATGGGTATATACACTGCTCAAAAAAATAAAGGGAACACAAAAATAACACATCCTAGATCTGAATTAATTAAATATTCTTCTGAAATACTTTGTTCTTTACATAGTTGAATGTGCTGACAACAAAATCACACAAAAAAAATAATATGGAAATCAAATTTTTTAACCCTTGGAGGTCTGGATTTGGAGTCACCCTCAAAATTAAAGTGGAAAAACACACTACAGGCTGATCCAACTTTGATGTAATGTCCTTAAAACAAGTCAAAATGAGGCTCAGTAGTGTGTGTGGCCTCCACGTGCCTGTATGACCTCCCTACAACGCCTGTGCATGCTCCTGATGAGGTGGCGGACGGTCTCCTGAGGGATCTCCTCCCAGACCTGGACTAAAGCATCTGCCAACTCCTGGACAGTCTGTGGTGCAACGTGACGTTGGTGGATAGAGCGAGACATGATGTCCCGGATGTGCTCAATTGGATTCAGGTCTGGGGAACGGGCGGGCCAGTCCATAGCATCAATGCCTTCGTCTTGCAGGAACTGCTGACACACTCCAGCCACATGAGGTCTAGCATTGTCTTGCATTAGGAGGAACCCAGGGCCAACCGCACCAGCATATGGTCTCACAAGGGGTCTGAGGATCTCATCTCGGTACCTAATGGCAGTCAGGCTACCTCTGGCGAGCACATGGAGGGCTGTGCATCCCTCCAAAGAAATGCCACCCCACACCATTACTGACCCAATGCCAAACCGGTCATGCTGGAGGATGTTGCAGGCAGCAGAACGTTCTCCACGGCGTTTCCAGACTCTGTCACATCTGTCACATGTGCTCAGTGTGAACCTGCTTTCATCTGTGAAGAGCACAGGGCGCCAGTGGCGAATTTGCCAATCTTGGTGTTTTCTGGCAAATGCCAAACGTCCTGCACAGTGTTGGGCTGTAAGCCCAACCCCCACCTGTGGACGTCGGGCCCTCATATCACCCTCATGGAGTCTGTTTCTGACCGTTTAAGCAGACACATGCACATTTGTGGCCTGCTGGAGGTCATTTTGCAGGGCTCTGGCAGTGCTCCTCCTGTTCCTCCTTGCACAAAGGCAGAGGTAGCGGTCCTGCTGCTGGGTTGTTGCCCTCCTACGGCCTCCTCCACGTCTCCTGATGTACTGGCCTGTCTCCTGGTAGCGCCTCCATGCTCTGGACACTATGCTGACAGACACAGCAAACCTTCTTGCCACAGCTCGCATTGATGTGCCATCCTGGATAAGCTGCACTACCTGAGCCACTTGTGTGGGTTGTAGACTCTGTCTCATGCTACCACTAGAGTGAAAGCACCGGCAGCATTCAAAAGTGACCAAAACATCAGCCAGGAAGCATAGGAACTGAGAAGTGGTCAGGTCACCACCTGCAGAATCACTCCTTTATTGGGGGTGTCTTGCTAATTGCCTATAATTTCCACCTGTTGTCTACCCCATTTGCACAACAGCATGTGAAATTGATTGTCACTCAGTGTTGCTTCTTAAGTGGACAGTTTGATTTCACAGAAGTGTGATTGACTTGGAGTTACATTGTGTTGTTTAAGTGTTCCCTTTATTTTTTTGAGCAGTGTAGTTTAGACACTTTATAGATAAAGATTTAGCTGTGTCTGTGTGTCTCGAAGATAAGGATTCAGCTGTGTCTGTGTGACTCAAACATAAAGAGTCAGCTGTGTGTGTCTGTGTATCTCAAACATAAAGAGTCAGCTGTGTGTGTGTGTGTGTCTCGGAACAGAGCTCACGTCAAACACACATTGCTGTGGTGTAGGAAAGTGGGACCAGTCACACTTTGCTGTGGGGTAGGTGTGTCATTAGAAGACACTTCAGATATATGTGCATGAGATGAGCTCTGTTCCAAGACATACAGACACAGCTATATCCTTATCTTCGATACACACAGACACAGTTGAATCCTTATGTTCAAGACACGCACACACACAGCTGAATCCTTATCTTCGAGACACACAGACGCAGCTGAATCCTTATCGCTAATCTGTATAAACTATATGTCCATCTGCTGATTTGTCACAGTGAACCTTGATTTCACAGTCACTAGATTACGTTTATTTACCTGTCTTGTGGTGGTGTGCCTCCTCCAAGCTTAGCTATTGTCGTATAAATATCCATGAGACTTGTTGATTTATCAACAACAGTATTTGCAGGAAGAACACCTGGCCAACGAAAGATTCCTGGCACTCGTATCCCACCTTCCAATCCTCCCATACCTTTACCACCTATTATGTGCACAGACCAGAGGAATATGTATGCACAGCTGGATAATTAGATGAGTGACATGTAATCATAAACACTTGAAAAGCATAGCATAGAGCAGAGGTGCCCACTTTTTTTGAACAAATGTATGAACAGATAAGCCAAAGACAAATTTTAAAATACTGTATATTATGTAGAGCTATAATATAATTTGTGCTATACATTTGGAAGGACAGGCCACAGACCATAGATGCCCCCATAAACGTGACAAAAGGACTACTCTATACTAGTTCCTTGTCTCTTGGACCAATTCCCATTCACTTGTTTGCTAAAAGTGATAAATGCAAAATATGTTAGAGTGTGATCATTGGGACCTCCACCGATTATCAGTAACCACCTCCCACACACATGTTTAGCCCAGTGGCAAAACCATAGAAGGATTCTGAATTAAGCAATAGTTGAGTAGACACCCTGCCACTCCATTCACAGTCTAATGCACTGATATAAACAGTAAGGAGCTTCAAATGTCTTCTAAGAATCGTCTTGAGGGTAGGGAGACAGGGGACCAGGGTCTGCTGTTCTGGAAGTCAATGGTTGTCCCACCAGTTGGACCTATACAACCATAACATTTATCACCCTTCCAAGAGATAGGTGACAAATATTTAAGGCTCAATTGCCCCCTTCAAAGATATGGTCTTATTGTGAACCTTAGCATAGACAATGTTCAATGTATATAAAAAAAATATTGATTGGTTTTCCTTACCTTTATAAATTCCATTGCTACCCCTCAGTTGACATCCTGTCATTCCTTCCAAGTATGCACCATGGTCAGATGCGAAGTAAGTCAGTGTGTTGTTTATTAAACCTTCTTGATCAATAGACTCAAGAATTTGCCCTGCAATGTGGATGGAAATAAAAATGCTAGTATGTCTGTTATGTAATTAACACTTGTCTGCTCCTTTATTCAAAGTCATCATCACCAAAAGCTTAGGGCAAGGACCTCAAAGGTAGTATTTTCTGAAATACTACCTGTACCACGGGCCACACAAGAAAGGCAGCGGGAGATTAGGGAGATTAACAAGTGGCTCAAGAACTGGTGTAGGAAGGAGGGGTTTGGGTTCCTGGAGAATTGGGCCAACTTCTCTATGGGCTACAGACTCTATCGTAGGGACGGGCTGCACCTCAATGGGGAAGGGGCAGCTGTGTTGGGGAAGAAGATGGCTAGAAGGTTGGAGGAGTGTTTAAAATAAGGACTGGGGGGGAGGGAAATTACATTATAGGATGGGAAGATAGTGCAGATAGAGACCGGGGGCAAGGTAGTGGGACTGGGGGAGGAATGGAAGGAGAGACTAGAACAGTTCAGAAGTAAAGGTGTAGGGTAACAAAATATACATAAACCTCTCAAATGTATGTATACTAATGCCAGAAGCCTGACTAATAAAACTGGGGAACTGGAATTAGTGATGTGTGAGGAGGACTATGACATAGTGGGAATAACTGAGACATGGCTGGATGATAGCTATGACTGGGCAGTTAATGTACAAGGTTACAGTCTGTTTAGAAAGGATAGTCAAAACCGGAGAGGGGGAGGGGTCTGCCTTTATGTAAAGTCCTGTCTAAAGCCCACACTCCGGGAATATATAAGTGAGGGACATGAACATGTGGAGTCACTGTGGGTAGAGATACATGGAGATAAAAACAATAATAAATTACTAATAGGAGTTTACTATAAACCACCTAATATACCAGAGTCCACAGAAAATCTACTACTAAACGAGATAGACAAGGTGGCAAATCATAATGAGGTGGTTATCATGGGGGACTTCAACTTCCCAGATATAGACTGGGAAAATGAAACTTGTATATCTCATAAGGGAAACAGGTTCTTAGCAATAACCAAAGACAATTACCTCTTTCAACTGTTTCAGGACCCGACTAGAGGGACGGCCATACTGGACTTAGTATTAACCAATAGGCCTGACAGAACAACAGACGTGCAGGTTGGGGGACACCTGGGAAATAGTGACCATAAAGTAATAACCTTCCAATTATCATTCAAAAGAGCGTTTCTACAGGGAGCAACAAAAATACCAAACTTCAAAAAAGCTAAATTTAGCCAACTAAGAGAGGCCATAGGCCTAACTCACTGGACAAAGTCCTCAAAAATAAAAATACAGCCACAAAATGGGATATCTTTAAGAGCATCCTAAAATCTCATTGTGAGAGGTACATACCGTATGGGAATAAAAGGTTAAGGAACAAAAAGAAACCAATGTGGATAAACAGAACTGTAAAGAAAGCAATAAATGACAAAAAGAAAGCATATAAATCACTAAAACAGGAGAGTAGCACAGAAGCACTGAAAAAAGTATAAGGAAAAAAATTGAACATGTAAAAAACAAATAAAAGCGGCCAAACTAGAGACCGAGAGATTAATTGCCAAAGAGAGTAAAACTAACCCTAAAATGTTCTTCAATTATATAAATGTTAAAAAGTATAAATCTGAAGGTGTCAGCCCTTTAAAGAGTAATGAGGGGGGAGTCGCAGAGAGCGACGAGGAGAAAGCAAAACTGTTAAATATTTTTTTCTCCAGTGTACTTACTGAGGAAAATAAACTGTCAGATGAAATGCTGAATGTAAAAATAAATTCCCCATTAAAAGTGTCTTGTCTGACCCAGGAAGAAGTACAACAGCGACTTAAAGGGATTCTGTCACCAGGTTTCACCCCTGTCAGCTAAACATATGCTGATGTTCAGGGCCTCATCAGGATTCCTATTGTGGGCTTCTAAATGTGATCCGTAGCCTTATTTTGCTAAAAAAACAGGTTTTACTAACCTGTCACTCAAAGAAATAAGGTGCCCAAGGGGATGTCAGGGGATGTCAAGGGATGCAAGGTGCCCGCCGCACCCACCGCCGTTCGTGCCCAGCGCCGCCTTTCCAGACTTCTGCACCGCCTCCTAATCCTCTGTGCCGCCTCTCGCTCTCCCTCCCTCCCCCCTCCTCCTGCTGCAAGATATCACGGGTGCGCACAGGGCTCTGAGAGGCTGGCGCCAGAGTGCAGGTCATACCTGGGTTGAGCGAAGTGCCAGCGCATGCACACTTCGCTTCAAGAAGTCAAATCGAGAAGTCCACACGGGCGCATCAGGCAGAGCCCTGTGTGCACGCACGAGATCTTACAGCAGGAGGAGGGAGGAGGGGGGATGGAGGGAGAGCGAGAGGCAGCACAGAGGATTAGGAGGCTGTGCAGAAGTCTGGAAAGGCGGCGCTGGGCACGAAAGGCGGTGGGTGCGGCGGGCACCTTGCATCCCTTGACATCCCCTGACATCCCCTTGGGCACCTTATTTCTTTGAGTGACAGGTTAGTAAAACCTGTTTTTTTGCAAAATAAGGCTACGGATCACATTTAGAAGCCCACATTAGGAATCCTGATGAGGCCCTGAACATCAGCATATGTTTAGCTGACGGGAGTGAAACCTGGTGACAGAATCCCTTTAAAGGGAACCTGTCACCAGTTTTATGGTGTCCTAACTAAGGGCAAAGTGACTGATTCTCTTAGCAAAATGCTGGGTCACTTTCTTTAATTGACCCAGTCAATCTGACAACATCTTGTATTGAAAAGCTCCAGCTGATAATGATGAGTCATGAATATTTATGAGCTCCTGACTCTCCCCGCCTACCTGCTGCTGATTGACAGTTTTTTTCCATATGAATCAGCAGCAGGTGGGCAGGGGAGTGGCTATATCTCTGAATTAAATATACGCTGGACTCACTGACATCACGCTGGACTCAAATCAGCTCATTAGCATGCGGCATGCGGCATCTTTGTGTGTATATTATGAGGTAACCATCTGTCACACCAGTAAGTAAAT
Organism: Bufo bufo; assembly: GCF_905171765.1. Taxonomy (NCBI): domain Eukaryota; kingdom Metazoa; phylum Chordata; class Amphibia; order Anura; family Bufonidae; genus Bufo; species Bufo bufo. The sequence continues at coordinate 160,545,071 of NC_053391.1, forward strand.
ACATCTAAGGTACTTTTTAGTAGTTAATGAGTGTATATAATTAGTTAGATTATAATCAAATATCCACATGACAGGTTCCCTTTAAAAAGATTAAAATAGACAAATCGCCAGGACCGGATGGCATACACCCCCGTATCCTAAGGGAATTAAGTAATGTCATAGCCAGACCCTTATTTCTGATATTTGCAGACTCTATACTGACAGGGAATGTCCCACAGGATTGGCGCATAGCAAATGTGGTGCCAATATTCAAAAAGGCTCCAAAAACAGAGCCTGGAAACTATAGGCCGGTAAGTTTAACATCTGTTGTAGGTAAATTGTTTGAAGGTTTTCTGAGAGATGCTATGTTAGAGCATCTCAACGGAAATAAGCAAATAACACCATATCAGCATGGCTTCATGAGGGATCGGTCATTCCAAACTAGATTAATCAGTTTCTATGAGGAGGTAAGTTCTAGACTTGACTGCGGCGAATCAATGGATGTCGTATATCTGGACTTCTCCAAAGCATTTGACACTGTACCACATAAAAGGTTAGTATATAAAATAAGAATGCTTGGACTGGGAGAAAACATCTGTATGTGGGTAAGTAACTGGCTGAGGGATAGAAAACAGAGGGTGGTTATTAGTGGTACACACTCAGATTGGGTCACTGTCACTAGTGGGGTACATCAGGGGTCAGTAGTGGGCCCTATTCTCTTCAATATATTTATTAATGATCTTGTAGAAGATTTGCATAGTAAAATATCAATTTTTGCAGATGACACTAAACTGTGTAAAGTAATTAACACTGAAGAGGACAGTATATTACTACAGAGGGATCTGGATAGATTGGAGGCTTGGGCAGATAAGTGGCAGATGAGGTTTAACACTGACAAATGTAAAGTTATGCACATGGGAAGGAATAGTGCAAGTCACCCGTACATACTAAATGGTAAAACACTCGGTAACACTGACATGGAAAAGGATCTAAGAATTTTAGCAAACAGCAAACTAAGCTGCAAAAACCAGTGTCAGGCAGCTGCTGCCAAGGCCAATAAGATAATGGGTTGCATCAAAAGGGGCATAGATGCCCGTGATAAGAACATAGTCCTACCACTTTACAAATCATTAGTCAGACCACACATGGAGTACTGTGTACAGTTCTGGGCTCCTGTGAACAAGGCAGACATAGCAGAGATGGAGAGGGTCCAGAGGAGGGCAACTAAAGTAATAACTGGAATGGGGCAACTACAGTACCATAAAAGTTGATCAAAATTAGTGTTATTCACTTTAGAAAAAAGACGACTGAGGGGAGATCTAATTACTATGTATAAATATATCAGGGGTCAGTACAGAGATCTATCCCATCAGCTATTTATCCCCAGGACTGTAACTGTGACGAGGGGACATCCTCTGCGTCTTAGGTTACCCTAATTGGATGCTAAAACAAGCCATTGCCTGTGTTAGGCCTCATGCACACGACCGTTGTTTTATTCCGTGTCAGTTGTTCAGTTTTCGTGATTTTCTGCGGACCCATTGACTTTCAATGGGTCCGTTGAAAACTCGGCTAATGCACCGTTTGTCATCCGCGTCCGTGATCCGTGGTTCCAGTTCGTCAAAAAAATATAACCTGTCCTATTATTTTCACGGAAAACGGTTCGCAGACCCATTCAAGTCAATGGGACCGCAAAAAATCACGGAGGCACACAAGATTGTCATCCTGGCAAACCTGTCTTAGTTTCTTTTTATGTCTGTGATCCTCCAAAAATAAAGGAAGACACACGGAAACAAAAACGGAAACGGATCACGGAACAACAGAACCCCATTTTGCGGAACGGAACACAACAACGGTCGTGTGCATGGGGCCTTAACAAGTTAGACCTCATTCACACGTCCGTGGAACACGGTCCGTGAGATACCAGACTGGCATCCTGCTTAGTACAGGAGCGCATGGCGTCATTATTGGTTGCTATGACGCCATGCGCTTTGTGCCGCCGCCACAATACAGTAATACACTCATATGATCTATATGAGTGTACTACTGTACAGCAGCGGCGGCACGAAGCGCACAGCGTCATAGCAACCAATGACGCCATGCTCTTCTGCATTAAGCAGGATGCCAGTACTGTATCTCACAGACCGCGTTCCGCAGACATGTGAATGAGGCTTTAACACGACATGAGCTTTTAATAAAAGAACATAATGAAAACAGGAACAAAAATAAAAGCAAGTTTACACTTACTTTGCAATATAATCCTCTTTTATATCAAGTGCGCTCTTTAATTTATAAATACAAACTAATACTTTATGAAGATGAAAAATCACACCCTATATTATCAGAAGGATTTAGAGTGTCTTACAGGAAAGCTCAAATGATAGGCCAAAAAATCACACCTAGCAATTTAAAAAAAATTATTCCAAATCTCTCACATGGCTTTCCAATCTAGGATTTTATCCCTATGGGAATCATCCCTGCAAAACTTGCTCTTACGTTCACTCACCCAAAGAATTCCCACACACCATAAAAGAAATAAAATACTAAATAAAAAGCTACATAAATTGCAACATAGAAGGCATCATATACAGTCAGGTCCATAAATATTGGGACATGGACACAATTGTAACATTTTTGGCTCTATACACCACCACAATGGATGTGAAATGAAACAAACAAGATGTGCTTTACCTGCAGACTGTCAGCTTTAATTTGAGGGTATTTACATTCAAATCAGGAGAACGGTGCAGGAATTACAACAGTTTGCATCTGTGCCTCCCACTTGTTAAGGGACCAGAAGTAATGGGACAATTGTCTTCTCCGCTGTTCAATGGCCAGGTGTGTGTTATTCCCTCATTATCCCAATTACAATGAGCAGATAAAAGGTCCAGAGTTAATTTCCAGTCTGCTATTTGCATTTGGAATCTGTTGCTGTCAACTCTCAAGATGAGATCCAAAGAGCTGTCACTATCAGTGAAGCAAGCCATCATTAGGCTGAAAAAAAACACAACAAACTCATCAGAGAGATAGCAAAAACATTAGGCGTGGCCAAAACAACTGTTTGGAACATTCTTAAAAAAGAAGGCATGCACCGGTGAACTCAGCAACACTAAAAGACCCGGAAGACCACGGAAAACAACTGTGGTGGATGACCGAAGAATTCTTTCCCTGGTGAAGAAAATACCCTTCACAACAGTTGGCCAGATCAAGAACACTCTCCAGAAGGTAGGTGTATGTGTGTCAAAGTCAACAATCAAGAGAAGACTTCACCAGAGTGAATACAGAGGGTACACCACAAGATGGAAAACATTGGTGAGCCGCAAAAACAGGAAGGCCAGATTAGAGTTTGCCAAAGGACATCTAAAAAAGCCTTCACAGTTCTGGAACAACATCCTATGGACAGATGAGACCAAGATCAACTTGTACCAGAGTGATGGGAAGAGAAGAGTATGGAGAAGGAAAGGAACTGCTCATGATCCTAAGCATACCACCTCATCAGTGAAGCTTGGTGGTGGTAGTGTCATGGCGTGGGCATGTATGGCTGCCAATCGAACTGGTTCTCTTGTACTTATTGATGATGTGACTGCTGACAGAAGCAGCAGGATGAATTCTGAAGTGTTTCGGGCAATATTATCTGCTCATATTCAGCCAAATGCTTCAGAACTCATTGGACGGCGCTTTACAGTGCAGATGGACAATGACCCAAAGCATACTGCAAAAGCAACCAAAGAGTTTATGGAAAAGAAGTGGAATGTTATGAAATGGCCAAGTCAATCACCGGACCTGAATCCGATTGAGCATGCATTTCACTTGCTGAAGACAAAACTGAAAGGAAAATGCCCCAAGAATAAGCAGGAACTGAAGACAGTTGAAGTAGAGGCCTGGCAGAGCATCACCAGGGATGAAACCCAGCGTCTGGTGATGTCTATGCGTTCCAGACTTCAGGCTGTAATTGACTGCAAGTATTAAAAAGTGAAAGTTTGATTTATGATTATTATTATGTCCCATTACTTTTGGTCCCTTAACAAGTGGGAGGCACATATGCAAACTGTTGTAATTCCTGCACCGTTCACCTGATTTGGATGTAAATACCCTCAAATTAAAGCTGACAGTCTGCAGGTAAAGCACATCTTGTTCGTTTCATTTCAAATACATTGTGGTGGTGTATAGAGCCACAAATGTTAGAATTGTGTCGATGTCCCAATATTTATGGACCTGACTGTATATGATCATGTGCACACTATGCAATTATCTTATTATTATCTTACATAGGCAGTACAACCAGAAAACTGAAGGTGCGTTTTCTTGAGCAACTGAATGATATCACCAACAAAAATAAAAATTGTAGCATCTCTGGCGCATCTAAACATTTTTTGGAACAACATAATAGTAAGGTTGCGTCCCTCAGTTTAATTGGTATAAAAAAAAGTAAAATTATACAAGCGAGGGGGCAGTTTCAAAAAATTATTATTGGAGATTATTATTGGAGAGAGAAGCTTTCTGGATTTTTACCTTAAACACAGCTCACCCTTATGGAATGAATTATCATACAGATATTTTATTACATTATTAATATATGATTGTTTCTCATTCCTGCATTATTGTACACCGTGTACAATGTATCTTATTTACTCATATATATTTTTTAGTGCAAGTCAGTCTACAGCCACAGGCATGTCCTTCAAGAGTTAATATTATCTACATTTTACACTACACCTGCACAGCAGGCGTTTCTTAACATTTTCGATTGATTTCATTCCCTCTTTTGCTTAAAAAGCAGTTACATGCCTGTATCGGAATACTTTATACTATGAATCCATGAAGAAGACCTGTCTTATGGTTGAAATGCATTGATTTTATGCAAGAGAATTACTTGTTTATACATTTTTTAAATGAAGATATAAAGAATCATTGATTTTACTCGCTGAATCCATTTGGACTTTTTTGCTGGACAGTTGAGAACCCACCCTCCGAGCCACGTGTGGAAGACTGGCCTGAGAACCAAGGGAATGATCCCTGTTCCTCCTCCTCTTCCTCCTGTGCCACATCCTCATCCATCATTGCCTGAAGCGATGGACGATAAGGATGGAAGGAGGCATAGAAGCGGGAGAGTAACACTGATGACGGCGTTGTTCTGTCTTCATACACGTTCACACAGTGTGCAGCTGACATTCAGTATAAACCATTCCTGTCTTCCAAATAAGAGGACTGTTTTCTGTAGTCTAACTTGTTTATTGGTCAACAGGATTGTGAATTGGTATGGCTTCTGTAAGTAAAACATATAGAATAGCATGTGCAGTAATACATTGACAGAGAAAGCATATGTCCAAAATGACTGCCTATACATAGAACTGCATGTCTAGCTAACAGAAATAACTCCCTGAGTGAGTCTGATACCTAGCTAAACAGCTCTGCATAATATTATGTCCCTGAAACAAGGTAGATCTCACTCACTAGATATACTTGCACAAAGATGGTGAAGTTTAAAGGGTAGCTGTCACCTCCAACTAACATCCCGGCAGCAGTACCTTAGAGTAGCCAGCAGCATGTTTGAATCAAGATAATTTAAGTGCAAGATAATGCACCTGGGTTGTAAAAACCCAAGAGCAGAATATAAAATCAGTGATACAGTCCTAACCTCAGTATCTGAGGAAAGGGATTTAAGGGTGATTATTTCAGAAGACTTAAAGGTAGGCAGACAATGTCATAGAGCAGCAGGAAATGCTAGCAGAATGCTTGGGTGTGTAGGGAGAGGCATTACCAGTAGAAAGAGGGAGGTGCTCATGCCGCTCTACAGAACACTAGTGAGACCTCACTTGGAGTATTGTGCGCAGTACTGGAGACCATATCTCCAGAAGGATATTGATACTTTGGAGAGAGTTCAGAGAAGAGCTACTAAACTAGTACATGGATTGCAGGATAAAACTTACCAGGAAAGGTTAAAGGACCTTAATATGTATAGCTTGGAAGAAAGAAGAGACAGAGGGGATATGATAGAAACTTTTAAATACATAAAGTGAATCAACAAGGTAAAAGAGGAGAGAATATTTAAAAGAAGAAAAACTGCTACAAGAGGATACAGTTTTAAATTAGAGGGGCAAAGGTTTAAAAGTAATTTCAGGAAGTATTACTTTACTGAGAGAGTAGTGGATGCATGGAATAGCCTTCCTGCAGAAGTGGTAGCTGCAAATACAGTGAAGGAGTTTAAGCATGCATGGGATAGACATAAGGCCATCCTTCATATAAGATAAGGCCAGGGGCTATGCATAGTATTTAGTATATTGGGCAGACTAGATGGGCCAAATGGTTCTTATCTGCCGACACATTCTATGTTTCTATGTAACGATCATTTTCTTCCTGCAGGCAGAGAAGCAGAAGCTGCAAAAAACGTTCTTTAATCCCCTGCCCAGCGCGCTTCTCTAGTCAGGCTTGAAGTCACGGAGGCAGCGGTCTCCTTGCTTCAAGTCACGGTGACCACGCCCCCTTCCCTGCCCTTTCGCTGTGACTGACAGCCGGCAGTTCGGCAAAGCCAGCCGAAATGTCGTGCATAAGCACTGTCAATCACAGCAAGGGGGCAGGGAAGGGGGCATGGTTACCGTGACTTGAAGCAAGGAGGCCGCTGCTTCCGTGACTTCAAGCCTGACTAGAGAAGCACGCCGGGCAGGGGGATTAAAGAATGTTTTTACAGTTTCTGCTTCTCTGCCTGCAGGAAGAAAATGATCGTTACATACATGCTGCTGGCTACTCTAAGGTACTGCTGCCGGCTTGGGATGCTTGTTGGAGATGACAGGTACCCTTTAAGAAGGAGAACTGCATGTAACCGCTTTGCTGATGTCCTGTAGTCTGTATGTAGACTGAAGACTGGGACTACTCCTTCCCACAATTCCTTGCACTACCCACAATTCCTAGCACCTCCCACAAAGCAATAATCTTTATTAACAAGAAAACAAGGTGCAATATATTTTTACCACCGCTAGATGGTGCTGTTACCTAACTAATAACTACAGGAATACAGAAATTGCAGCAGAATGAATTAGAAATTAAATAGACATGAACTGAAATTAATCTCTCTATGCTGGAGGCAGAACACTCCCCATCTGGCATCAACAGATGCCACCACTGAGTCATTCTTCTTAGCAACCTATTTTGGTCAATAGTGAGACCAAGCATTTCCAAACTATTGTCTTTGGAGACTGTTTGGCTTTTGCTGAGGTAGACTATTTCCTTAGCATGAAATTCACGTTGTACCGTGCAAATTATTATGTTCTTTGACCTTTTCAGATTAGGAGCGGTAAAGGCATGTTCGCAGTGATGCCAACCTTTGCAGGGCTTCTGGCTTACACGTAATGTCTGAGCTGTATGAACTACACAGGCTATAGCACAAAAGAGCAAAATCCAGGTGGAGAACCTGTTTAAACGATGGGATTTGCGTTGGTGGTTCAAAGTCACTGTGCGTAGAGTAGATACTTCAGGTCGGATCTCTTCATCAGCATCTGGGTCTACTAATTCGAATGTGTCGGATCCGTTGTTGCAAGACGTTGAACAGTACAGAAATGCAGGACCCTTAAACCATGTTGTGTCTTTAACCCCTTAAGGACACGGCCATATTTCACCTTAATGACCAGGCCATTTTTTCCAAATCTGACCAGTGTCAATTTATGTGGTGATAACTTTAAAATGCTTTGACTTATCTAGGCCATTCTGAGATTTTTTTTTTGTCACATATTGTACTTCATGACACTATTTATAAAAAAATACCAAAAATGTGGAAAAATTTACAAATTTTTAAGTTTCAATTTCTCTACTTCTATAATACATAGTAATATCTACAAAAATAGTTATTACTTTACATTCCCCATAGGTCTACTTCATGTTTGGAATATTTTGGGAATTACATTTTATTTTTTGGGGATGTTACAAGGCTTAGGGGTTTAGAAGCAAATCTTGAAATTTTTCCGAAATTTTCCAAAACCCACTTTTTAAAGACCAGTTCAGGTCTGAAGTCACTTTGTGAGGCTTACATAATAGAAACCACCCAAAAATGACCCCATTCTAGAAAATACACTCCTCAAGGTATTCAAAACTGATTTTAAAAACGTCGTTAACCCTTTAGGTGTTCCACAAAAGTTAATGGCAAATGGAGATAAAATTTCAGAATTTTGATTTTTGGGCAAATTTTCCATTTTAATCCATTTTTTCCAGTTACAAAGCAAGGGTTAACAGCCAACCAAAACGCTATATTTTTTGCCCTGATTTTTTAATTTGCAGAAACACCCCATATGTGGCCGTAAACTACTGTATGGGCAAACGGTAGGGCGTAGAGGGAAAGGTGCGCCGTGTGGTTTTTGGAAGGCAGATTTTGCTGGACTGGTTTATTTACACCATGTCCCATTTGAAACCCCCCTGATGCACCCCTAGAGTAGAAACTCCATAAAAGTGACCCCATCTAAGAAACTACACCCCTCAAGGTATTCAAAACTGATTTTACAAACTTTGTTAACCCTTTAGATCTTGCACAAGAGTTATTGGCAAATGGAGATAAAATTTTAGAATTTCAATTTTTGGCAAATTTTCCATTTTAATCCATTTTTTCCAATAACAAAGCAAGGGTTAACAGCCAAACAAAACACTATATTTATTGCCCTGATTCTGTAGTTTGCAGAAACACCCAATATGTGTCCGTAAACTAATGTACGGGCACACAATAGGGCGTAGAGGGAAAGGTGCGCCGTGTGGTTTTTGGAAGGCAGATTTTGCTGGACTGGTTTATTTACACCATGTCCTATTTGAAGCCCCCCTGATGCACCCCTAGAGTATAAACTCCATAAAAGTGACCCCCATCTAAGAAAAAAACACCCCTGAAGGTATTCAAAAATTATTTTACAAACTTTGTTAACCCTTTAGGTGTTGCACAAAAGTTATTGGCAAATGGAGATGAAATTTGGGAAATTAAATTTTTGGGAAAATTTTCTATTTTAATCAATTTTTTCCAGTAACAAAGCAAGGGTTAACAGCCAAACAAAATGCTATATTTATTGCCCTGATTCTGTAGTTTGCATAAACACCCCAGATGTGGCCATAAACTACTGAACGGGCACATGGTAGGACGTAGAGGGAAAGGTGCGCCGTTTTGTTTTTGGAAGGCAGATTTTGCTGGACTTTTATTTACACCATGTCCCATTTGAAGCCCCCCTGAGGCACCCCTAGAGTAGAAACTCCATAAAAATGACCCCATTTTGGAAACTATGGGATAAGGTGACAGTTTTGTTGGGACTATTTTTAGTGTACATATTACATTTTTGTGAGGCAAGGTTACCAAAAATAGAAATTCTGAAATTTCATCTCCATTTGCCAAAAACTGTTGAGGAACACCTAAAGGGGTTAATAAAGTTTGTAAAATCAGTTTTGAATACCTTGAGGGGTGTAGTTTCTTAGATGGGGTCGCTTTTATGGAGTTTCTACTCTAGGGGTGCTTTAGGGGGGCTTCAAATGGTATATGGTGCCCAAAAAAAAGGCCATCAAAATCTGGCTTCCAGAAACCATACGGTGTTCCTTTTCTTCTGCGCTCTGCCGTTTGGTCATACAGCAGTTTACGACCACATATGGGGTGTTTCTATAAACTGCAGAATCAGGGTAATACATATTAAGTTTTGTTTGGCTGTTAACCCTTGCTTTGTTACTGGAAAAAAAAACTGATTAAAATGGAAAATTTCCCAGAAAATAGCCGTTTAGGTAACATTTTTATTTTATTTTTTTGACCGTGTTTATCTGAGGGGTTAGGTCACGGTGTATTTTTATAGAGCAGATTCTTACGGACGTGGCGATACCTAATATGTCAAATTTTTTAAATTTATTTATGTTTTACACTATATTATATTTTCATAAACAAAAAAAAAACATTTTAGTATCTCCATAGTCTAAATCTGTTTTTTTTTTTTGTTTTTAGCCGATTATTTTAGGTAGGGGCGCATTTATTGCGGGATGAGGGGACGGTTTTATTGGCACTATATTTTGGGGGGCATATGACTTTTTGATCGCTTGCTATTACAATTTTTGTGATGTAAGATCACCAAAAAATACCTTTTTTTGCACCGTTTTTTTTTTTTTTTTTAACCTTGTTCATATGTCATGGGGTATTTTTATAGAGCAGATTCTTATGGACGTGGCGATACCTAATTTGTCAACTTTTTTTAAATTTATTTTAGTTTTACAAAATAATATAAAATTTAAAAAAAGGGTTTTGTTTTAGTGTCTCAAGTCTGAGAACCATCGTTTTTTTTTACGATTGTCAGTGGCTAAATTGGGGAAGAGGAATATAAATTTAGTACTCCATGGAAGTGTGGTACTCCCTGAAGCAACTGTCAATGCAGAGGCCCGGATGATCGGGGCACGTGTCACACTGAGTGGTGGTGTCGTTCCGTATCCCCCTCCTGTGACACATTCTGCACTTTTTTTGGGCCCGTCCCTTCTTTCCAGTATGGGGGATCACACCAAGTGTTGGCCAGGGACGATCCGGGCGCCTCCAGTTCCTGAGGTACTCCAGCCTGCTCTTTCCTGGTCAGAAAAGATCAGGGCCTTGAGGACTGCCTCATAGAACTGAAGGAATTTCGCTGTGTTGCCAGCGCTCTGGGACATCACAAAAGAGTTGTACAAGGCAACCTGTACCAAGTAGACCGCAACTTTTTTGTACCATGCCCGGGTTTTGCGCATGGCATTATATGGCTTGAGGACTTTATCAGAAAGATCAACTCCTCCCATATACCGATTGTAGTCGACAATACATTTGGGCTTGAGGACAGTTGCTGCGGTACCTCGCACAGGGACAGGGGTGATGCCGTTACTGTGAATTGTGGACAGTACAAGGACATCCCTCTTGTCCTTATATATGACCAGCAACAGTTTTCCACTGGGAAGGGCACGGGTCGCACCCCTGGGGATAGGTACCTGGAGGGTGTGGGTAGGGAGGCCACGTTGATTTTTCCGCTAGTATACTATACTAGTATAAAAGTTATCCATGTACAGTTGGTAACCCTTATCTAGCAGTGGGTGCATAAGGTCCCACACAAGTTTCCTGCTAACACCCAGAGTGGGGGGACATTCTGGGGGTTGAATACGGAAATCTCGCACCTCGTACACACAAAACTTGTAAATGTACCCTGAGGTACTCTCACAAAGTTTGTACAGCTTCACGCCATACCTCGCCCACTTAGAGGGAACAATCTGGCAGAAAATGAGTCTCCCTTGAAAGCAATGAGAGATTAATCAACCGCGACCTCCCTTCCAGGTACATAAACCTCCAAAAATTTGGCCCCAAAGTGATCGGTGACCAGCCTGATTTTGTACAGGCGATCATAGGCAGGATCACCTTGTGGGGGACATGCTGCATTATCTGCATAATGCAGGCATTTCCGGATGGCCTCAAACCGGGTATGTGTCATGGCCGTACTGTAAAGTGGGGTCTGGTAGAGGACGTCCCCACTCCAGTAATGCCTGACACTGGTTTATTTGACTAGGCCCATGTGCAGCACGAGGCCCCAAAATGTCCTCATCTCGGCTGCACTGACCGGAGTCCAGCCACCAGCCTTAACCAAAAAGGAGCCCTGGTGTTGAGCAATGTACTGTTGGGCGAACAGGTTTGTTTGCTCCACCATCAGATTTACAAAGTGGTCACTGAAAAAAAGAGTAAAATAGTCATATTCAAGCCCACTGTGGGAATCTGGATTCCTGCTTGGCCAACAAAATCAGGAATTGCAGGCTCAAAATGCTTTGGGGTACACCATGCAAGTTTACCGGTAGGGGGCTCCGGTGGACTTAATTGGTGGGCCGGAAAACTAGTACGAGCCCCAGAGCTTCTTGTACTAGTGTGGGCCACTAACAGTGCGATGTGCTAACAGTGGCCAGACGCTAAGAGTGCCGGCCACAGCGTGCGCAGAAAAAAATAATAATAAATGCTTGCACCCCAAAACAAATTGTGGGGGGGAAGAAGGGGGGCAAGCTGCAGCACCCCGGGGGAAGGGGGGTCTAGGGTCACACAGCTGTGCTGTGGACCCCAGACACTCGATTTAGGTTGATGCAACAAAAAACTTTATTTTTTTTCCACTAAACATTCCCTGAATATCCCTGCCTAACCTAACCTGTCCCTAACCTTTCCCTAAATACCTTTTACCACTGTGTAGGGTCAGAAGGGGGTGCTGGGGGTGCTGGCTCTCGAGATCAATGCAATAATTTGAACCGCCCGTCCGCCCCTGCAGCCAATCAGAGCCGATCCTGAGAGGTGATGTCACCATCACCTCTCAGGATCGCAGGATAGTGATTGTTGGTGTATTATCACACCACCGATCACCATCCTGTTCTGGGTTATCGGGTCCCCAGTGACCCGAATAATCCGGAAATGCAGCAAACTGCAGATCTGAATTGACCTGCGGTTTGCTGCGATCGCCGACACGGGGTGCCTGCTCAATGATTTGAGCAGGAACCCAGTTCCGATCACCGCCGGCCGCGCGGCGGTGATCAGAAATACACAGGACTTTCAGGTACGCCCTGTGTCCTTAAGTACCAGGACATCAGGGCGTACCTGTAGGCCCTGTGTCCTAAAGAGGTTAAGGTGGCTTGGTGCGACGAATCTAGTCGCGTGCTCCGCAGGATTATGCTGTGTGGGCGCATAGTGCCACTGTTTAAGACAAGTGGATCTCCTGATCATTAGCACCTGATTGCAGACGTAGACGTAAAAACATCTGGTTTCGTTCCTTGCTTTCCGTATAAAACTCGACTTCCTCCATTTCCAGGTTCATTTCAGAAGTTATACAGTAAGTTCAGCCAAATCCACTGTAAGCACAGCAGCACATAGCTCCAACCTGGGAATAGTGTATTCACGGAGTGGCGCCAGTTTGGTCCGGCTCATGACAAATCGTACATGGTATTGTTCTTTTACATCAATGGTCGGTACAGCAGCAATTGCCTTGACTGAAGCATCGCAGAAGATCTTGACTTCAGTAGATGGCACATAAAGGCTGGTCAAAGCTTCAAGAGACTTCTTCCAACCTGTCCACACGTCCTTTTTCTCATTGGGAAGTGGATAATCCCAATCAGACGTCTCTGTGGTGAAGTCTCTTAACATCATTTTGCTTTGGATAGTAACAGGCGTTACGAATCCCAGAGGATCATATAAGCTGTTTATGGTGGACTCCTCCGAGTGTGAAAGGCTTTTCTTCCTTGCTGATTTGGAAGGTGAATGTGTCTGCCTTTAAATCCCAGAGCAAACCGAGGCTACGTTGCATGAGAAGGGAGTCGGTGCAAAGATCCAATTCCTTTAGATCACTTGAATGGTCTTGGGGTGAGAAGGCCTCCATTAACTCACGGCTGTTGGAGGCGATTTTGTGCAACCTCAAATTAGATAGACTGATTGCGTATGTGGGTGTGGGTTTCAAGCAGTCATCCACGTGGAAATCTTTTTCCACAAAAGATCTGACATCTGACCCATACTTTGCTTCACCCTCTCGGGCTGAATGCCTGAGACCGTAGATAGGGACTGCAGGGGAAGGACAGTTTCCGAAGATGTGCACTCTCATTCGGTACTCTACAATGTCTTCATTGCGGTCGTTTTTTATGGTACCAGAAGAACCTCACCATCACAGGTGTGGTCTTCACAGGAGGTATCTCCGAAAGGACAAGGCACAGGAGCTCTGTGTGGCAATTCTTTTATTAGGAAACTGCTGTGACATGGCTGGAATAGGGAAGGACATCCATTTTCAAGTGTGCTGGTGAGCATACTATTGACTGACGTTGGCTTGTGTTCTCTTCCTAGACAGACGTCTGTTATGATGACCCATCCTAGGTCAAGTCTCTGAGCATATGGAGCGTTTTGGGGACCGTTAATCAGTCCACTAACCTTATGAGCTCGTAGTATGTCTCTTCCAAGGAGTAAGACTATCGGGGCTTCTGAGTACAGTTCTGGTATCAGGTGAGCTATACCCTTCAGGTGGGGGTGGTATGCTGCTACCTCTGGTATAGGTATCTCAGATCTGTTGTCAGGAATGTAATTGCACTCCAATACGGTTGGCAGGTACAAGCAGGTCTGACCATCTATGGACTCCACCTTGTACCCAGTTGCTTTCCTCCCCGCCGTCTCAATGGTACCTCCACATGTCCTTAAGGAGTAGGGAGAATCGGGCCCTACGATGTTAAAGGTGTCGAAGAAGGTGAATTTAGCAAAAGTCCTATTGCTTTGATCATCTAAGATTGCATATACCTTGATCACCTTAACCCGGTGACTGGCCGGGTAAACTCTGACAAGGCAGATTTTTTAGCAGGACTTCCCTTCCGGGAGTCCTTTACAGATCTCAGTACAGTGAGAAGTGACTACTGCAGTGTCTATCTGCTTCCCGTCATGCTCCTCTGCTTGGGGTGATACCTGAGAGGGTGGTCCAGGGTATAAAGCCGTGTTGTGTTCTGTGCTACAGCATTCTGTGCATGTTACACTCACCTTACAGTTCCTGGCGAAGTGTGATGTTGTAGCGCAGCACCTGAAGCAGATGTTGTTTTCTTTGAGGAATTATTTGCGGTCCTCTAAAGACTTCTCCCTGAAGGCTCTGCATTTTAATAGAGAATGTGGTTTCTTGTGCAGGGGGCATTCTTTGGTAAGATCTTTGAGTTTGTTCTCTTCTTGAGAAGACTTAAACGACCTGTAAGGAGAACCTGTGGAGGCAACAGTAGTTTTGTGAACTGCCACAGGTGTTTTATGAGGTTTGACACCAGGGGTAGTGGGACATGATAATGTAAAATCAAAACTGGGATCCTTTTCTAATCCTTGCCTGTTGAGTAACAAAGTCTACAAACAACACAAAGGGGGGAAATGGTACATTATGAACCTGCTTATAATGAAAAACATGCGCAATCCACTTCTCCTGTAGGTCATAAGGGAGTTTTTGGACAATCGGGTGGACACCTTTGGCAGATTTCCTATTGCCTGAGCAAATTGTACCACTATTAACAAGTCACTGAGTTCCCTGAGCTTCTGTTAACCTCTACCCACTATTCTGGGAAAATTATAAATTCTTTTAAATAAAGCATTTTCTATAGCGTCTATTGACCCATAACACTCATCAAGTCTTTCCCACACCATCTTTAGGCCTTTGCCAGGATAGTTTATGTTAATGTCTCTGATTCTTTTGGCATGTTAAGCAGACTCACTTCCAAGCCATTTTACCAAGAGATCTAACTCTCCACTATAAGAAAGATCTAAGTCTCTTATGGCGTTCTGGAAGGAAGCTCGCCATGACCTGTAGTCCTAGGGGCAATCAGTGAACTTTATAAATTCTTTGGTAACCAGCTCCCGTTTAGCAAAGAACTTAGCGAAGTCCATGGCGGCCTGGTTGGCCCCAATACTACCCGTGTGATGTTGTTATGCTGCATGTGTGGTGTATCACCATATCTTTTAGGGGTTTCTGGCTTAGGGAGGTCTGTATAATACCATTCTAATGCGAAGGGTGTCCCTTTAAGTAAAAGTGAAGGTTGTAGATTTCGTTCTGCAGGGCGGTAGTTATGGTCAGCATCGTGTTGTCGCATACCGTCCTGCTCGAGGTACTGTGGTTCAAGGTAGGATCTTTGGCACTCTGTCTAAGCTGGCTGATATACTGGATCATAGTTGTCATCTGTCTTGGGATGCTGATGGACATATTCTAAGACACGCTGTGCTGGATCTTGTTATCTAGGTCTGGCCCAAGTACTTTGTGGCGTTTCTCGGATTTGGGAACTCCAAGGCTTCTAGGAACTCTGCTTTGGCTACTGCAGCTGACGCTTCTTTCTCTGCAGCGAGTTTTTCCAGTGAAACTTGCAGAAGTACTCTCTCCTTTTCCATTGACGTTTGACGGCGTACTCTCTTTTCTACCAGGCGTGCTCTCGCTTCTTCCAGTGATGCTTGCAGGCATACTCTCTCTTCTTCCATTGACGCTTGAAGGCATACTCTCTCTTATTCCAGTGACGCTTGCAGGCGTACTCTCTCCTTATCCATTGACGCTTACACGCGTACTCTCTCCTTTTCCATTGACGCTTGCATGCATGCTCTTTCTGTTTATTGATCTGCTTGCCTTAGATTTAGTTGCATCTCTTGTGCATCAAAGGAAGACCTTACTTTTTCAGCCTCAGCTTCTGCATGGGCAAGAGCAGCCTTTTCACTTATTGACTACTTGCTAGAGCAGCTTGCTCGTGACCTGGTCCTGTATGACGATGAATGGCTAGCAGACATTGTATGCTTGATTATTGGCTGCTTAATGTCTCTGTGCAGACTCAGTCTAGGTAGGAACAGACTTCAGCATGGTCTGAATCGTGCTGCGCTTGCTGAGGGCTGCCCTCTCGCTTCTTGTGACTGAATAGCAGCCGCTGCAATCTTATATGCGTGTGTGATGGTGGCTCTGTGTAGTCAGATCCACTATCGCTGGTGACTAGCATCTGTTTTACTGTTCTGTCTTCATACACATACACACAGTGTGCAGTCTGACATTCAGTATAAACCATTCCTGTCTTCCAAAAAGAGGACTGTTTTCTGTAGTCTATTGGTCAACAGGAGTGTGAATTGGTAAAACTACAAGAATTCAAATGGCTTGTGTAAGTAAAACATATAGAATAGCATGTACAGTAATACATTGACAAAGAAAGCATATGTCCAAAATGGCTGCCTATACATAGAACTGCATGTCTAGCTAACAGTCAGAAATAACTCCCTGAGTGACATTTATACCTAGCTAAACAGCTCATATACAAGAGAGAGAAAAAAACACACAGCGCCTCATGTGTGGTAACATCTTAAAAATATTACAATTATATGGTGCGTAGTTCGTTTACCGGAGGTTGTTGTGAGGAGTCACAACAACTATATATGGCTCAGCTGGTATCTATCCCCACCAGCATCAGGGAATGTCGTGCTGCTGCCTTGGTCTCTTCCTATCTTGATTCCAAGATTCCAGGAAAAAAGCTAGTAGTGAAGATGAAACAATGTATGAGACCAATTGTTCGGCGCTGCTGACATATAGATGGATCCACTGTATTTGTAAATGTTCTTTTATTGAATATAAAGTCAACGCGCTTCAAGGGCGGAGCGCCCCCTTCATCATGACAATTCACAATTCAATCCTGATGAAGGGGGCGCTCTGCCCTTGAAACGCGTTGACTTTATATTCAATAAAAGAAAATTTACAAATACAGTGGATCCATCTATATGTCAGCAGCGCCGAACAATTGGTCTCATACATCGTTTGATCTTCACTACTAGCTAAACAGCTCTGTGTAAACATAATTTCCCTGAAACAAGGTGGATCTCACTCATCAGATATACTTGCAAAAAGATGGTGGAGTTTAAGAAGGAGAACTGCATGTAACATCTCTGCTGATGTCCTGTAGTTTGTATGTACAGTCGTGGCCAAAAGTTTTGAGAATTACATAAATATTGGAAATTGGAATAGTTGTTGCTTAAGTTTTTATAATAGCAATTTGCATATACTCCAGAATGTTATGAAGAGTGATCAGATGAATTGCATAGTCCTTCTTTGCCATGAAAATTAACTTAATCCCAAAAAAACCTTTCCACTGCATTTCATTGCTGTCATTAAAGGACCTGATGAGATCATTTCAGTAATCGTCTTGTTAACTCAGGTGAGAATGTTGACGAGCACAAGGCTGGTGATCATTATGTCAGGACCCTGATTGGGTTAAAATGGCAGACTTGACATGTTAAAAGGAGGGTGATGCTTGAAATCATTGTTCTTCCATTGTTAACCATGGTGACCTGCAAAGAAATGTGTGCAGCCATCATTGCGTTGCATAAAAATGGCTTCGCAGGCAAGGATATTGTGGCTACTAAGATTGCACCTCAATCAACAATTTATAGGATCATCAAGAACTTCAAGGAAAGAGGTCCAATTCTTGTTAAGAAGGCTTCAGGGCGTCCAAGAAAGTCCAGCAAGCGCCAGGCTCGTCTCCTAAAGAGGATTCATCTGCGGGATCGGAGTGCCACCAGTGCAGAGCTTGCTCAGGAATGGCAGCAGGCAGGTGTTAGCGCATCTGCACGCACAGTGAGGCGAAGACTTTTGGAAGATGGCCTGGTGTCAAGAAGGGCAGCAAAGAAGCCACTTCTCTCCAAAAAAAACATCAGGGACAGATTGATCTTCTGCAGAAAGTATGTTGAATGGACTGCTGAAGACTGGGGCAAAGTCATATTCTCCGATGAAGCCTCTTTCCGATTGTTTGGGGCATCTGGAAAAAGGCTTGTCCGGAGAAGAAAAGGTGACCGCTACCATCAGTCCTGTGTCATGCCAACAGTAAAGCATCCTGAGACCATTCATGTGTGGGGTTGCTTCTCATCCAAGGGAGTGGGCTCACTCACAATTTTGCCCAAAAACACAACCATTAATAAAGAATGGTACCAAAACACCCTCCAACAGCAACTTCTTCCAACAATCCAACAACAGTTTGGTGAAGAACAATGCATTTTCCAGCACGATGGAGCACCGTGCCATTAGGCAAAAGTGATAACTAAGTGGCTCGGGGACCAAAACATTGACATTTTGGGTCCATGGCCTGGAAACTCCCCAGATCTTAATCCCATTGAGAACTTGTGGTCAATCCTCAAGAGGCGGGTGGACAAACAAAAACCCACTAATTCTGACAAACTCTAAGAAGTGATTATGAAAGAATGGGTTGCTATCAGTCAGGAATTGGCCCAGAAGTTGATTGAGAGCATGCCCAGTCGAATTGCAGAAGTCCTGAAAAAGAAGGGCCAACACTGCAAATACTGACTTTTTACATAAATGTCATGTAATTGTCGATAAAAGCCTTTGAAACGTATGAAGTGCGTGTAATTATATTTCACTACATCACAGAAACAACTGAAAAAATGATCTAAAAGCAGTTTAGCAACAAACTTTGTGAAAACTAATATTTGTGTCATTCTCAAAACTTTTGGCCACGACTGTGGACTGAAGACTGGTGCTTTTCCTTCTCAGAATGCCTTGCACTAATCACAATGCCTAGCACCTCCCACAAAGCAATAATCTTTATTATCAAGAAAGTAAAGTGCAATACATTTTTACCACCGCTAGATAGGGCTTTTACCTAACTAATAACTACAGGAATACAGAAATTGCAGCAGAATGAATTAGAAATGAAATAGACGTGAACTGAAATTAATCTTTCTCTGCTGGAGGCAGAATTCTCCCCATCTAACATCAACAGACGCCACCACTGAATCATTCTTCTTAGCAACCTATTTTTGAAATTAATCTTTCTCTGCTGGAGGCAGAACAGGTGTCATTAGCGCTGCCCAGGTGGAGTACTCGAAACAGCGCAACACGGCACATACGTCCCACATGGAGGTCCACTCATTGGTGGTGAAGTGGTGCATTTCCGCAGAGCGACTCACCCGTGAATACTGCAGCTGAAACTCCACTATCGCCTGCTGCTGCTCGCACAATCTCACCAGCATGTGCAAGGTGGAGTTCCACCTTGTGGGTACATCGAATATGAGGCAGTGAGCGGGAGGGCAGAAGTTATTCTGCAGCGCAGACAGGAGAGCAGCTGCAGGGTGAGAATGCAGAAAGTGCGCACAGAAGGCACTCACTTTCTGAAGCAGCTCTGACATCTCAGGGTAATTTTTCAGGAACCTTTGCATCACCAAATTCAGTACATGCGCCAGACAAGTGATGTGCATCAAACCGGCTAGGCCAAGAGCAGTGTTGCACGAACCCAAACTGTAAAGTTCGGGTCCGTACCGAACTTTACGATTTAAGGTACCTGGACCCGAACCTTGCCGGAAAAGTTCGGGTTCGAGTTTGGTGTTTGGGCATTTAATAAAGCTTGTTGAAAAGCTGTAGGGCAGCCAATCAACAAGCATTTAAGCGATGTGCCCTTAGAAGCAATCACAGTCATGCCTACTAATGGCATGGCTGTGATTGACTGGTGCATCATGTGACCCAGCCTCTATTTAAGCTGGATCACATGTAGCACCACCCATCAGCTATCAGTAGTGAAGGGACAGAAAGCAGGCAGCTGAAATGAGGGACAGTGTTAGTGTGATTTTTTGTGGGTGCAATACAACATCTTTGCACCCCTGACACAGAAAGCTAATCATAAATCTGGCTGTTAATTCTGTGGGTGACCTACAGCAATATTTTTTGTGCAATGCAACATTGTACTTTGTACCCCTGTCACACAAATATAACAGTTAATCCGTCTGTTAGTTAGGTGCACGTCATATACCCATTTATTGCGTGAAGTACACCTGCACTGTATACGTGACAGGGAAATTGTTATAGTTGTGGTCAGGACCTAAACGAGTGGAAGATGCCCAACTACCACCCCCTACCTAATTGGCCTGAGGTGTGCCTTGGCCTCACTAGGTCGGTATGCCTGAAAAAGGGGGCATACCCTGAATGTGATGGTTGAATGACTGAATGAAGAATGGGAATGGGTGGGCAGGGGACGTCCGAATGCCGACGTGCTGCCTGGGAGAGCCAGACTGCTTAAGACAGGTACCGGCCCCTCCCACAAATCCAGGCTAGCCTGCGGCCAGCCTTAACACTTCTGGTCAGGACCTAAACGAGTGGAAGATGCCCAACCACCACCCCCCTACCTAATTGGCCTGAGGTGTGCCTTGGCCTCACTAGGTCGGTATGCCTGAAAAAGGGGGCAAAACCCACCAGTGAGGGAAGGATTGGCCTGAGGTGCTACTCTGCCAATGTACTGAATGCTTGGACCAGCTCCGCTTGTGGCTCCGGGATATACCGTACAAAGCACCCCGAACGCCAGCGCCCCAAGTGTTTAATGATATGCACAGGGACTCCATGCTTGGACGCTGCGGATGCCGCACCGATGCGGAAAGAATGCCCCGAGAATTGAGCCGGATTCAATCCTACACTGGTCAACAGGATGCGAATATGTTTGATGAACTGGCTGGACGTCAGTGGACCAACAGGGAATGGAAGTAATGGGTCGGTGGGGCTGTGAAGACTGAGGGCCAGCAAGAGGTTGTCCAAGACTGTCACTGGACACCATGCGTTTGTGGTCTGGAAGAACTTAACTACATGGCCGGGACCTACCTGCCTTGTTTTGTTGTGAGGCAACTGCAAATGAGTTACTGCCCATCCTGACTAAATCTCCCTTGCGGAGAGCCACCGCCCCTTGTCTGGCCTGTGTCACTTCACCTGGTCTTAAAAACCCGTAAAACGCCAAGTACATCGCCGCCTTGATCACCAGGCTGGGAAGGACTCCGAATGGTGACAATGTGAGAACTTCCGACAGGCTACGAAACGTGTCCCCCTTAATAGGTCGACGACGGACCGACTTGACCGTGACCTGGCTTTTTTGAATGCCTCTGAGGATGGCCTTGATCGGGTGAGCTGAAAATATAGAGGGTCAGTCTGGCTCTTGAAGTGCCAAAAAAAAATGCTGCACCCCAGCCAAATATAGCCTAATGGTGTTGTAGGATAAAGCCAATACCGAATGACAATAAGACACGAAAGCCACCATATACTTGACCTGACCTGTGTCACCTCTAGGATATGCCAACTTAAAGTTCGAAAAAACCACCCATGCTCGGCGGTACGACCGCAACGTACTGGCCGACAAAGACTTGGTAATGAGTGAACTGGCGACCACCATCAGAGAGTCTAATCCAAGACCAGCAGCCGCCAGTCCGGTACCGGGGTGCCCACTGAGTCTGCTTCTGGGTTCTGTAAGAAAAAGCGAGAAAAATCAAAACGAGATAAAGCATCAGCTGCAACGTTGCTGACCCCGTCCAAAAACAGGGCATGAAAATGAAACCCCTGTTCCAGAGCTATCCAGGTCAATCTACGCATGAAAGACATGATGAGTAACGATTTAGATCTGCCCTTGTTAATGATCTCTGCGGTCGCCATGTTGTCAGTGTGGAAAACCACCGTGTGACCCGACCACCTATGCCCCCAGACTATAGCAGCTGCTACGATAGGATAGATCTCGAACAATGCCGACATCTGAGAAAACCCCGGCAACTGTAGCACGTGTGTGGGCCATGAGCCGGCGCACCAATGTGAGCCAAATATGGCCGCGAAACCTACCGAGGCAGCCGCGTCTGAAAATACGTGTGGAGAATCAGAAGTGGCCCTCGGAATAACCATGGAAATGCCGTTCCACCCACTGAGAAATCTGTCCCACATGAACAGATCTGCTCGGGCGTTCGCATTAAGATGCACTGATGCGTCCAAATCACTGGTCTGTTGCAGTAAGACTAGCAATCTTGAAATGAATGATCTACCCTGAGGAATGATCCTCATGGCAAAGTATAACATGCCCAACAGAGACTGCAATTCTCTCTTGGTGCAAACCTAAGACATGAGCAAGGAACGGACACCTGATTTGATTCTGTCGAGTTTGTCTTGTGGCAGACTGGCTGACATGGCACGTGAATCCAGAGAGATCCCCAAGAACGTGACAACCTGCGCAGGCCCTTCTGTTTTGTGTTCGGCCACTGGAATGTTTAACTCCTTGAAGACCTGCAAGAGAACCTGCAAGTCAACAGGTGCCTGTGAGGGTTCTTCGATCAACAGAAAATCATCCAGGTAGTGAATGACATTCTGGCAAACCTGTTCCAACAAAATCCATTCCAGTGCCTGCGCTAACCTGTCAAACAGACTGGGGCTGCTCTAGGAACCAAACGTCAACTTGGTGGCGAAATAGTACGCATCTCTCCATTTGATGCCATGCCACTGCCAGAGAGATGGGCTAATGGGCAGCAGTTTGAACGCATCAGAGACATCTGCTTTGGACAGCCAAGCCCCCATGCCTGTCTGAAGAATGACCTGGATAGCCTGGTCTACGGAAGTATACTTCAAGGAAAATTCCTCGGACGGAATCAACGAGTTGAGACTAGGAACGTGGGAAGAATGTGGAGCAGACAAATCATAAATCGAACAAAATTTATTGGAATATTTTCCCTGCACCACCCCCACCGGGCTCACCCTCCAAGTGCAGAAAGGAGGGGACTGGAAAGGACAATGATGAAACCCTTGTCCAGCTCAACTGCCAAGAGTGAATCCACCAGACCAGCATGTTTAGAAGCCGACTGCAAGTTGGGGCATTCATGAGTCTGCTGGGGCAGGTTGATGAGCCCAGTGTGAAACCCCAGTGAAAACCCTTCCACCAGGAATGTACGGAACGGCTGAACCGGATGAAGCTGCAGCAGCTGGTCTAGTACCTCCACATTCACCCGGCTCAGTCACGCCGGCTTCAATGTGCAGACCGTGACCGGATGTGCCCTAAAACATGTGGCACAGACATGCAGGAGCCTGCACTGGCTGAAGTTGCAGATGGCGTAGACCACTGCAAACAACACAACAAACACCACAAAACAACAACAACAAAAAAACAACAAAAAAAACAAACAACAACCTGTTAACCCTACGACCTGCTGCCCGTAAGCTGACAAACAAGATGACGGAATCTAAGCCCCTCCCCTTCCCCCCCCCAGCAGCGTGAAACGATTGAACGAAAAGCCTTCGAGGCTGACAGGGAGTATGATGGTCGTTTCCACTGACGTATGAAGCGAGCCCGAGTTTGTGTGAATCTGTGACGTGGCAGATTAATTAAAAACGAATACTGCGGGCTAAAGAACCTACAGACGTGGTAGGTGATGTATGTAAGTATAGGATTTGTGGAAAACAGACCGTATGACGTATGACACTAGTCTACGAGATAAAACGGGGTGTGTATGTCGTGCGAGCGTGTAGCTGTATTGGCGGATGTACCTATGCTAGAGGTGTATGGATGAAGCTTGGTGGATAAAGGTTTTTTATTTTTTTATTTTTTTATTTTTATTTTTTTATCCCAAAAAAAATTCTTTTTTTTTTTTTTTTCTTTATTTGAACAACCCACTCTTTTTTTTTTTTAACTTTATTTAACAATCCACTTGTACCCTTTTTTTTTTTTTTTTTCGTCAAACTGCCTGATGTGCGAACTATGTGTCTAAGGTATGTATGTAGTGTATGTGATGAGTGTCAAACATGTGCACAAGCAGCAACCTTGTAAGTAATCAACTCAGTAATGGCACCAGGACCCAGCTGCCAGAGTTTAACCTACTGAGCCCAGATGACTCGCAGCCCCTGTATGAACTTAGATACAGGTTATGCTGAGACAGGCAATGAGCTCCAACTATGTGACAATGCTGCCCATTGGTGCCAAAACTTGAATTGCATGTGCCTGAACGCAGTGAGGAGAAGCGATCCTCCGGCACACTTCCCCCTCTCTACACACCCTCCTACCCTCCTCCACGTTGCCACGCTCCCCAAACAAACCAGTTATCTTGGAAAACGACCTGAACAGCTTGCAGACTGAAGGGAAAGGTACACCCGGCTTCTCTGAGATCCGACTCGTGCAGGACGCTTGCTGATGACGTCACACCCGGAAGTAGCAGACGTCCGAATGCCGACGTGCTGCCTGGGAGAGCCAGACTGCTTAAGACAGGTACCGGCCCCTCCCACAAATCCAGGCTAGCCTGCGGCCAGCCTTAACACTTAATCCATCTGTTAGTTAGGTGTACGTCATATACTCATTTATTGCGTGAAGTACACCTGCACTGCATACGTGACAGGGAAATTGATATAGTTAATCTGTCTGTTAGTTAGGGGCGCATCATATACCCTTTTATTGCGTGAAGTACACATGCACTGCATACGTGACAGGGAAATTTATATAGTAATCTGTCTGTTAGGTGCACGTCATATACCCATTTATTGCGTGAAGTACACCTGCACTGCATATGTGACAGGGAAATTGATATAGTTAATCTGTCTGTTAGTTAGGTGCACGTCATACACCCATTAATTGCATGAAGTACACCTGCAGTGCATACGTGACAGGGAAATTGATATAGTTAATCCATCTGTTAGTTAGGTGCACGTCATATACTCATTTATTGCGTGAAGTAGAAACATAGAAACATAGAATGTGCCGGCAGATAAGAACCATTTGGCCCATCTAGTCTGCCCAATATACTGAATACTATGAATAGCCCCTGGCCCTATCTTATATGAAGGATGGCCTTATGCCTATCCCATGCATGCTTAAACTCCTTCACTGTATTTGCAGCTACCACTTCTGCAGGAAGGCTATTCCATGCATCCTCTACTCTCTCAGTAAAGTAATACTGTCATGGTCTTACCTTCTTGCTGTTCTCCTTCGTTTGACATGTGCTGGCGGCCATCTTGGTTTCTGGGTTTCTTGTAGCCTTCCACCCTGCGGCTCCTCCTTCCCACTGGGAGGAGCTGGATGCCTAGCTCATATATATAGGAGGTCTGTGGCTTCAGTTCCTTGCTTGGTCCTCTTGTGTTCACATGCTTCTAAGACTGCTGCTGCTTCTGGTTCCTGATCCTGGCTTCGTCTGACTACCCTGCTGGTTCCTGATCCTGGCTTCGTCTGACTACCCTGCTGGTTCCTGATCCTGGCTTCGTCTGACTACCCTTCTGGTTCCTGACCTCTGGCTTCGCAAAGACTCTGCTCGGTTTCACCATCCGTTTGGACTTTTGCTTTACAGCTTTATTTTCAATAAAGCCTTCTTATTTTCTCTTATCTCTTGTTGTACGTCTGGTTCATGGTTCCGTGACAAATACTTCCTGAAATTACTTTTAAACCTTTGCCCCTCTAATTTAAAACTACGGTATGTCCTCTTGTAGCAGTTTTTCTTCTTTTAAATATTCTCTTCTCTTTTACCTTGTTGATTCCCTTTATGTATTTAAAAGTTTCTATCATATCCCCTCTGTCTCGTCTTTCTTCCAAGCTATACATGTTAAGGTCCTTTAATCTTTCCTGGTAAGTTATATCTTGCAATCCATGTACTAGTTTAGTAGCTCTTCTTTGAACTCTCTCCAAAGTATCAATATCCTTCTGGAGATATGGTCTCCAGTACTGAGCACAATACTCCAAATGAGGTCTCACTAGTGCTCTGTAGAGCGGCATGAGCACCTCCCTCTTTCTACTGGTAATGCCTCTCCCTATGCACCCAAGCATTCTGCTAGCATTTCCTGCTGCTCTATGACATTGTCTGCCTACCTTTAAGTCTTCTGAAATAATCACCCTTAAATCCCTTTCCTCAGATACTGAGGTTACGACTGTATCACTGATTTTATATTCTGTTCTTGGGTTTTTACGCCCCAGGTGCATTATCTTGCACTTATTAATATAAAATTTTAGTTGCCCGATTTTTGACCATTTCTCTAGTTTTCCTAAATCGTTTTCTATTTGGTGTATTCCTCCAGGAACATCAACCCTGTTACAAATCTTTGTGTCATCAGCAAAAAGACACATCTTACCATCGAGGCCTTCTGCAATTTCGCTGATAAAGATATTAAACAATATGGGTCCCAGAACAGATCCCTGAGGTACCCCACTGGTAACAAGACCATGGTCTGAATATACTTCATTGACTACAACCCTCTGTTGTCTCTACCTCAGCCACTGCCTAATCCATTCAACAATATGGGAGTCCAATCACAAAGACTGCAATTTATTGAGAAGCCTTCTATGTGGGACAGTATCAAAAGCCTTACTAAAGTCTAGATAAGCGATGTCTACTGCACCTTCGCCATCTATTATTTTAGTCACCCAATCAAAAAAATCAATAAGATTAGTTTGACATGATCTACCTGAAGTAAACCCATGCTGTTTTTCATCTTGCAATCCATGGGATTTTAGATGTTCCACAATCCTCTCCTTAAATATGGTTTCCATTAATTTCCCCACTATTGATGTCAGGCTTACTGGCCTATAGTTGCCCGATTCCTCCCTACTACCTTTCTTGTGAATGGCAACAACATTTGCTAATTTCCAATCTTCTGGGACGACTCCTGTTACCAGTGATTGGTTAAATAAATCTGTTAATGGTTTTGCTAGTTCACCGCTAAGCTCTTTTAATAGCATTGGGTGTATCCCATCAGGCCGCTGTGACTTATTTGTATTAATTTTAGACAGCTGACTTAGAACCTCTTCCTCTGTAAAGACACATGCATCAATAGATTCATTAGTCTTCCTACCTAACTGAGGTCCTTTTCCTTCATTTTCCTTTGTAAACACTGAGCAGAAGTATTCATTGAGGCAGTCAGCTAGTTCTTTATCTTCTTCTATATACCTTCCTTCTTTTGTTTTTAATTTGGTAATTCCTTGTTTTAGTTTCCTTTTTTCATTTATGTATCTGAAGAATGTCTTATAGCCTTTTTTCACTGACTGAGCTAATTTCTCTTCTGCCTGTGCTTTAGAAGCTCTTATAACTTGCTTGGCCTCTCTCTGCCTAATCTTATAAATTTGCCTGTCATCCTCGTTTTGTTTTATTTTATAATTACTAAATGCTATCTTTTTGTTTTTAATGATTTTGGCTATTTCTGCTGAGTACCACAGTGGTCTCTTAATTTTTTTGCTTTTACTGACAAGCCTAATGCAATTATCTGTTGCCTTCAATAGTGCCACTTTTAAATAGTCCCATTTCTCCTGGACTCCATTGAAACTGTTCCAATATGATAGGGACTCGTATACCACTAATCTAATTTTAGAAAAGTCAGTTTTTCTAAAATCTAAAGCTTTTGTTTTTATGTGGTGTGACTCAGTCACTGTACTTATAGTAAACCACACTGACTGGTGATGCACTGCATACGTGACAGGCAATTGATATAGTTAATACGTCTGTTAGTTAGTTGCACGTCATATACCCATTTATTGCGTGAGGTACACCTTCACTGCATATGTAACAGGGAAATTTATATAGTTAATCCGTCTGTTAGGTGTGCGTCATATGCCCTTTTGTTGCTTGAAGTACACCTGCACTGCATACGTGACAGGGAAAATAATAGAGTAAATCTGTCTGTTAGTTCAGTGGGTGACCTAAAAAAATGTGCACACCTTATTTTGACCGCCACTTGTTGGTGCAGGGCAGGGTTGGACCACCTGGAAAAGTAGTGGCGGCTGGAAACCACTTACTGTAGGACAGCCAACATCATTAGGTTTTTAAAAGTGTCCATCTCCACCAGATGGAATGGCTGCTTTTAAAAGGCCAGTCATTTTGAAATGCTGGCATTCAGGGCCAGGGCTCATGGGTGGATAGGGGGTACTTCCTCTTTCTCTCCAGTGTTTGGGGGATGAACAGCTGAACGCTTCTATGGGATAGTGTGGAGATGCTCGGTGACACTGCTGGTGATAGTGATGGTGCTGTCATAGTCTCTGTTTGCGGGGAGCCAGGTAGCCCTGTTGCTCCAGAGGAAGAGGAGGAGATTGAGCATGCAGAAAAAGAGGGAGAGGGAGGAGCCTCAGATAATCCCTTTTCATCTCCTCTATCATCCATATGTGACACTGGTTGTGCATGTTTTTATGTACCCTATACAATTTCTATGATTTAAAAAGGGTATCCATTAGAGTTGGGCAAGCATACCGCGTGTGCTCGAGCGCGATGCTCGAGTCTCCTCCCGGGACGTTTGTTGGCTGTTACGCAGCCAATAAACATGCAGGTAAGTGCTGCCATTCACTGTAATGCTGTAGCCATGTTGGCTGCTGGCATTACAGTGATTGGCTGGCCAGAACGCGACATTGGGTGCTATATAGTACCCGATGACATGTGTTTGGCTCAGTATTAGTCAGGGAGAGCTGGAGAGCAGAAGGGAGAGATAGTGTAGGGATTGAAATAGCAATATTTTAGTTTAAGGTCCTTTTAAGGACTATTGTGTGTGGCAGCAATATATATTTTTTGTGCAACCTGCAGTAAATTGCTAAAACTTGTTAGAGACCCAAAAGTCCTTTTACGGACTATAGTTGTATCTGGCAGCAATATATGTTTTTAGCGCAACCTGCGATAAATAGCTTGCAATTGTTTGGCTGCTGCAGACAGCGACATTATCTGCGCTACATTTCCTTTCTAGTGTGTGCAGCCTAAAAATATCTTTGACATCCAATGTACTTTTTCCGTAGACGGTGTCCGCTGCGGACAGTTACATTACCTGTGGCACATCTCCTGTATAACGTTTGCGTATCTGAAATATCAGTGACATTCAGTCGAATTTTTTTGCTGCTGGTGGCAGCGACATTACCTGCGCTACATCTCCAGTATAACGTTAGCGCATCCGAAATATCAGTGACATTCAGTGTAATTTTTTTTGCCGCTTGCGACAGCGACATTATCTGCGCCACATCTCCTGTGCAACGTGTGCGCAGCCTAAAATTATCTGTGACATCCAGTGTACTTTTTCTGTAGACGGTGTCCGCTGCGGACAGTTACATACCCTGCGCTACATCTCTTGTATAACGTTTGTGTATCCGAAATATCATTGACATTCAGTCAAATTTTTTTGCTGCTGGTGACAGCGACATTACTTGTGCTACATCTCCTGTATAATGTTTGCCCATCCTAAACATCAGTGACATTCATTCAGTGTCATTTTTTATTAGCCGGTGGTGACAGCGACATTACTTGTGCTATATCTCCTGTATAACGTTTGTGCATTCTAAATATCAGTGACATTCATTCAGTGTAATTTTTTATTAGGCGGTGGTGACAGCGACATTACTTGCGCTATACCTCCTGTTTAACGTGTGCACATCCTCAAAATATCTGTGACATTCTGCGTACTATATTTGCGCATACACTTACAAAACCTGCACTACTGTACGTGTGACATACTTGCAAGCATATATACCATTCAATATGCGCAAGGCGAGCAGTAAAGGATAGGGAAGTGGCATTGCTGATGAGGGTGCACACAGAGGCCATGGCTCTGGGCACGGTGAAACTGTGCCTGCTGCCAGAGCACAAGAAACACACTCATCCACGATACCTAGCTTCATGTTCCAGTTTGCAGGGCGGCGCAGGACATCACTCTCGAAGTCAGACCAGTGCGACCAGTGGTCGGTTGGATTGCAGCAGATAATGCTTCAAGTTGGTAAAGCATCACCCTGTCTTCCACAAAGTCCAGTCTCAGTAGTCAAGAGTCTGGTCAACAGAATCACCACCCTGATACTCCTTCCACTTCCCATGAAGAGTCTTGGCAAACAAGTGATCCCACACTCAGATATTCCGAGGAGCTGTTTTCATCGCCATTCCTTAATTTGGGCCTCTCGCCAAGCCCACTTGAAGAAAAACAAGAGGAGATCTTGTGCCCTGATTCCCAAACTCTGGAGCATCGACAGTCAGAAGAATATGACGGTGGGGAATGGCAATTAGTGTTTCACGAGGTGGATGATGATGATGAGACACAGTTGCCAATAAGTCAACCACAATTGGTGTCTCAAGAGGTTCATGATGAGAATGAGACACAGTTGTCAATAACTGAGGTTGTTGTTAGGTCAGCAAGTCAGGAGGATGACCAGAGTGACGAAGTGCTGGATGATGAAGTCACTGACCCAACCTGGGAAGGTGGCAAGCCGAGAGAGGACAGCAGTACAGAGGGGGAGGGATCCGCAGCACCACAACAGGCTGGAGGAGGCAGTGTGGTGGCAAAATATAGAAGGCGGGCCACACCAAACAGGCCCAAAACTGTTCCCCAGAGAACCCCCTTGTAGCCATCTCTCTTGCCAAGGGGTAGGTGTTCCGCAGTCTGGCGCTTTTTTGAGTAAAGTGTGGACGATAAAATAATTCTCATTTGCAACCTGTGCCGTACCAAAATGAGCAGGGGCGTGAACACTAGCAACCTCACCACCACCAGCATGATCCGCAACATGGCATCAAAGTACCCTAATAGGTGGGCCGAACGCCTGGGTCCACAACCAGTGTCTGCGGGTCACACCACTGCCTCCTGTTACCCTGTGTTACGTGCTGGCCAATCCCCTGTCCAAGATGCATGCCTCCCTCCATGCACCTGGACCTTCGCAAGCACCATCAGCTAGCACATCCACTTCTGTGTCCCAGCACAGCGTACAGATATCTATACCCCAGGCATTTGAACGAAAGCGCAAATACCCAGCCACCGACCCACCCACAGACCATAGCACTAAATGCGCACCTTTCCAAATTGCTGGCCCTGAAAATGTTGCCATTTAGGCTTGTGGACACTGAGGCTTTCCGCAGCCTGATGGTGGCGGCTGTCCCGTGGTACTCTGTCCCCAGCCGCCAATATTTTTCACGGTGTGCAGTCCCAGCCTTACACCAGCATGTGTCCTGTAACATCAACTGTGCCCTGACCAATGCAGCTATTGGGAAGGTCCATTTAAGGACTGACACATGGACAATTGCTTTTGGCCAGGCATGCTACATTTCCCTGATGGCACACTGGGTGAACGTTGTGGAGGCCAGGAGCAAGTCATACCCTGGGATGGCACAGGTGCTACCGACGCCAAGGATTGAGGGCCCTACTTCCATCAGAGTTTCTGCCTCCACCTACGTTAGTGGCTGCAACCCCCTCTTCTCCTTCTCCTCCACTTCCACCTCTGAATTATAATCTTGCGGCACCAGTCAGCCGTCAGTCAGTAGCTGGAAGCAGTGTAGCACTGCAGTGGGGAAGCAACAGGCCGTGCTTAAACTGATCTTCTCAGGTGACATACAGCAGACCACCGCAGAGCTGTGGCAGGGGATAAGGGACCATACTTGTGTCTGATAATGACTGTAACTTGGTGGTGGCTTTGGAGCTCGGCAAGCTCACACACATACCATGCCTAGCCCACATGTTCAATCTAGTGGTTCAGCGGTTTCTAAAAACCTACCCCAATTCTCCTGAGCTACTGGTGAAGGTGAACCGCGTGTGTGCCCATCGACAGCTACTGTCACGGTGGGGAGTGGGGAAAACCCCCATCGTACGACGAATGGGAGATAAGGAAAGAAACTAGGCCTGAACACAAGGATAAGGGAGTAGGTCACCTACTATTGCATCCCTATACTTCGCCCTAACTCCTCACCGTATGAGCGGACCTGGATGGTAGGACGGCTCATACCCTGGATACCTGAGGCCCTGAGTCGCCCTGAGAATCCCTCACCAAGGAGCTAAGGATAGGTGCCCTGTTCTCCCAGGGCTCGGAAGAGCAGGAGTCTCAAAAGGCCTAGAAGCAGGGAAAGGAAAAGACCATATGCAGCAACTGGATCAGCAGGTAAGAACACCGGAAAACACACTTACCTGCCGCTGCCATTATGACTGGAACCCGTACATACGTACAGGAGCCCACACACCAAACCGGGCACCGTACAAACAACACATACAGGAAACCAGCTCACCAGTAACTGCCTGGACCCCCATGCAGCAAGATGCACAACGGCCCCGGGCAGCGCAGCATACAGACTATTCGTTCACCCCTCCGGGAAACCACCCCTCTTCCGGAGGAAGACAACAAACAGGGGAAATATCAAGCTGCCATGTTGGAAGATATCACCAAACATACCAGACATGGAACACCAAGCTAGACATTACAACACATCAAATCATAACCCCACACCAAACATACAACACATGTAAGGGAGGGAAGACATTGCTGGAGACCTCAATGTCCCACTAGGTGTCTCTCACTCTGGGAGATGAAACATGAAGACTAGGAGCATAACTATAGCACACACCATGGCTGGAGTACCACTGACTCCTGGCCTCTAGCCACAGGTAAGTTGAAGCACCTAGTGACCACACCCAACAAGGTGGTTAACCCCTCCAGCATCGGACAGAGGAGGAAACAACTTAAAGGGGAAGTGCACACACCAGCATAAAAAGCTACACGTTGCCACAGGCAACAACATGCAAGGCAACCGTGTCAAGGCACACACCACAAAGGCCATGACACTGCCCCCACATGCTGAAACAGCAAAACACATTGCCAAAGGCAACAGCAAGCGTGGCAAAAGTGTCACAGCGCACACCAAAGGCCGTGACAGATACAGCCGGTCTGTCAATGCTGCAGCACTTGCTATTGCCAGCTCACCGGCTGTTGTGCGACGTCAGCACGCATGGAACTCGACGTTCCACATGTTGGCCAGGCTTTCTGAGCAGCAGAAGGCAGTAGTGGAATACCAGCTGCAACATGGTCGTTGCCTTTCCAGTCAGCTTCCGCTCTTCACAAGCAATGAGTGGGTATTGATGTCTGACCTCTGTGAGGTTTTACGCAACTTTTAGGAATCAACACAGATGGTGAGCGGCGATAACGCTATTATCAGCGTAACCATCCCACTTCTTTGTCTACTGAAACGCTTGTTGCTCACAATGAAGGAGAAGGCTTTGCATGTGGAAGAGGTGGAAAGGGGGGAAGACAGTACACAGGGTGATAGCCAGACCACCCTCAGAGGGTAGTACCCATGGAAGTTTTATTCCATCTGTTCAGTGTGGATGAGGAGGAAGAGGATAAGGAGATTGAGAGTGATCCTCCTGATGAGGACAGCGAAGTCTTGTCTGTTGGGACTCTGGCACACATGGCTGACTTTATATTATGCTGCCTTTCCCGTGACCCTCGCGTTGTACACATTTTGGTCAACACCAATTACTGGTTGTTTACCCTTCTCGACCCCCGCTACAAAGAGAACTTTTTATCTCTCATTCCTGTGGTGGAGAGGACGAGCAAAATGGTGCAATACCAGAAGGTCCTTGTGGAAAAATTGCTCCAAAAATTTCCAGCTGACAAAGCTGGCTGCAGAGTACGTAGTTCCTTGGCTAACCGAGGAGGGGAGACAAGAGGAACACACAGCAGTTACAATAGAGGCAGGGCAACACTTTCCAAGGCCTGGGACAATTTTATGACACCCCGCCAGCACCCTCAACCTGATGCACAGCCTTTTGTCACAGGGAGGGAAACATTTTGGAAGATGGTGAAAGAGTATGTAGAAGACCGTGTCAGCGTCCTCTGTGATCCCTGTGTGCCTTGCAACTATTGGGTGTCCAAGCTGGACACGTGGCACGAACTGGCGCTCTACGCCTTAGAGGTGCTGGCCTGCCCCGTCGCCAGTGTTTTGTCAGAGTGTGTATTTAGTGCTGCTGGGAGCATAATAACTGATTAGCGCATCCACCTTTCAACTGAAAATGCTGACCGGTTGACTGTTATAAAAATGAACAAGGCCTGGTTTGCCCCTGACTACTCTACTCCACCAGAGGAAAGTGGCTGAACATAAAGGCACTCTAAATGTGGCTTTTATGGTGTATTGAATATACTGTATTCCCACTCACCCCTTCCACCACTAAAAAGGGTATATGGTTCAATCTCCCTTTTCTCATCCTCCTCCATCATATCAACATGCTTATTAGGCTGCCCTCACTTCTAATGTTTTAGAGGGTCAGCTCAGCAGCAGGCCATCACCCATAATGTTTTAGAGGGTCACCAGCAGGCCCTCAACCATAATGTTTTAAAGGGTCAGCTCAGCAGCAGGCCCTCAACCATAATGTTTTAGAGGGTCAGCTCAGCAGCAGGCCCTCGCCCACAATTTTTTTTAGATGGTCAGCTCGGCAGCAGGCCCTTGCCCATAAATTTTTTTAGATGGTCAGCTCAGCAGCAGGCACTCGCCCACAAAATTTATTAGATGGTCAGCTTGGCAGCAGGCCCTCGCCCAAAAATTTTTTTAGATGGTCAGCTCGGAAGCAGGCCCTTGCTTCTAAGGTTTTTGAGGGTCACCAGCAGGTCATCAATCATAATTTTTTAAGGGTGTGTATGATGCCCTCCTTTACGTGTAATAAAGGGTGTATTGGAGTGCTGGTTCCTTGTAATTTTTGGCAACCCTTTCCATTAGTGCACAGGCTTTATGGGTGTAGGAGTCACACTACCTGAACAATTGTACCACAATGTGAATGAGACCCTCCTTTATGTGATATACAGGTTGTATCAGAGTGCGTCTTCCTTGTAATTTTTGGCAGCACTTGCACTTTATATACAAGTACATATACAGGAAAGAATGTTTCCTAACAATGTTTCCTCTAAAATCGATTTTATCTTCGGTTTGGTGCATATTATTGTCAATCTGTAAAAGTGGCGTACTACTCGGACAACATGGTTCCCAGCAGCGACCTTGGAGTCCAAGATGCATCCAGACATCCTCCCCATGCTGTTCCCGAACCATTTCAGTGGTGTTTCCATCAATTTCTGACCTTTTCCTATGAACCAGACACCGTCCCATCTTCAGAGCAGGGGGCTGGTTTAATGCTCGGGTTCTCCCATTGACTCCCATTGTGCTCAGGTGCTCGGTAGAGCACCCGAGCATCCCAAGGTGTTCGACTTGAGCACCCGAACAGCCGAGCACTTTGGTGCTCGACCAACACTAGTATCCATACATTACAATTTTAACATTTTTGTATTTCCTTTTTTCAAGTACATACAAGACATTAGATCATCAACATTAAATATTAGATCATATAGCATGCATGTGTAGACAGTTAATGGAGAGTGAGGAGAAAGCTGCTGTCAGCTCTGGCAATGGTTTATTTGTTAAAGGGGTTGTGTCACTTCAGAAAGTGGCATTTTTCACATAGTGAAGCTTAATACATGGTACTTACTAATGTATTGATATTATCCATACTGCTTCCTTTGCTTGCTGGATTCATTTTTCCATCGCACTATATACAGATCCTTTTTTTATGGTTATGACCACCCTGCAATCCATCAGAGGTGGCCATGCTTGCACACTATTGGAAAAAGTGCTAGCCTCTCTGGTGGCCGGGATTGTGGGAGCGCACATAGGCCGGTGCTTTTCTCTTTGCAAGCATGAACAACGCTGAAGGATTGCGGGGTGGTCGTAACCATGGAAACAAGTAGTGTATAATGCAATAGAAAAATGAATCCATCCAAAAAAGGAAGCAATATGGATAATAAGAATACATTAGTAAGTACCTTGTATTATCTTTCTATACATAATAAATTCTATTTACTGAAGTGACACAAACCCTTTAAGATCTAAAGGATTAGACATTTGGCATCCAGCAATCGGGGAAAGCCACATCCACATTAGATGGTCAGCTGAACATGCCAAAATCAACGGGTTTGAGCTAATAAATACGGTCAGCTTAAAGTCACCAAAAAAGATACTGTAAGACAGCTATATGTCCTTACGATGCTAATGGTGGTGACAAAAGATGGCTGTTAGAAGAAATTATGCATAAAGGGGAAACACGACTAAATTCCATTTTAATTGTTTTTATGTACAGTATGCCACTGCAAAACACAATCACTTCCTACATATGAGCCTAGTAGTAAATGGTGCCAATTATAGATGAGCTAACCAGTTCGGACCGAATAGAGTTTCAGATGGTAGACCAACCCGAATATTTTCAGGTTTGTTTAAGACAAATCCACAAAAAATGTGCATATAGCCATTTTAGTGCACATGTCAGAGGAAAAAAGCACTAGGTAGGAAGAAGGGTTCTCACTTGACCCTGGGGCGGGGGGGGGGGGGACTTGCCCTGATTGGTTCATTCAGACTGTCAGCCTGGGAACCAATCGGTGCTGCAGCAGGCATGGAGATGCCCTACCAAAACACCATTCTGTGAATTAGGGTGTTTGGGTGTTACAGTGTCTGACAGGAAAACAATCTTAGGGAGCCAAGGTGAGTGCAAAATCAATCAGGGACAGTCAGAAATCAATCAAGCCTATTGCCAGTGTGAGTGAAGGGAAAAGCTAGGATTACAAAGAAGAAGAAGAATTATGCGTATAGAATAGGGAGGCAGAGAAACTGTCAGCCAGGGAGGAAAGAGTGAGGAGCTGTGGCCCCTGTGTCTCCTAGTAGAATTGCAGATGCTGTAGACCTCAAAAACAGTTACTTGCAAGCAAATACTTTCATTTTTCCCCCATTTTCCCAGAAATCCTTTTTCGTGGGGTTCAATTTAATTAAGCTTCTCATATATGTGATTATTGCAGCAATACCCAAGGTGTGACAGCAATCTGTGTATTAAGGTGAAATTGAGCATCAAGCCTCAATCATCAATTTACATATATTCAGTTTCCACACGGTTAGAATTTTCATTTTTTGGGGAATTGTTCAATTTAATTAAACCAACATATATATGTGATTACTACAAGACACAGGGTAGGAAATAGGCAATCTACCTGTGAATGATAATGAGAAATTGAGTGTCTGGCCTCAATCATCCATTTCCGTTAATTCTATTTTCAAACCGTTGGAATTAAAATTTCTTTGGGACTTGTTCAAATTAGTTAAACTAGCAAATAGGTGATCAACACTATACCACTCAATTGAAAAACAAACTGAAATCTTTTAGGTGGAGGGAAGAAAACAATAAAAACTAAAATAATGGGGTTGCTAAAGTGTGCATAACTGGGGATGTAGCTGTGTTCAGAATTAAACAATTACATTCAAAATCATGTTAAATTGGAGTCAGCGTACACCTGTCATCATTTAAAGTGCCTCTGATTAACCCCAAATAAAGTTCAGCTGCTCTAGTTGGTCTTTCCTGAAATTTTCTTAGTCGCATCCCACAGCAAATACCATGGTCCACAGAGAGCTTCCAAAGCATCAGAGGGATCTCATTGTTCAAAGGTATCAGTCAGGAGTAGGGTACAAAAGAATTTCCAAGGCATTAGATATACCATGGAACACAGTAAAGACAATCACCATCAAGTGGAAAAAATATGGCACAACAGTGACATTACCAAGAACTGGACGTCCTTCCAAAATTGATGGAAAGACGAGAAGAAAACTGGTCTGGGAGGCTACCAAGAGGCTTACAGCAACAATGCCAGGAAAATCTGGCAAGTACTGGCTGTGTGGTACATGTGACAACAATCTCCCGTATTCCTCATATGTCTGGGCTATGGGGTAGAGTGGAAAGACAAAAGCCTTACGAAGAAAAACATCCAAGCCAGGCTACATTTTGCAAAAACATCTAAAGTCTCCCAAAAGCATGTGGGAAAAGGTGTTATGGTCTGATGAAACCAAGGTTGAACTTTTTGGCCATAATTCCAAAAGATATGTTTGGCGCAAAAACAACACCATACCCAGAGTGAATCTTTATGCTTTGGGGCTGTTTTTCTTCAGCTGGAACTGGGGCCTTAGTTAAGCTAGAGGGAATTATGAACAGTTCCAAATACCAGTCAATATTGGCAAAAAAACTTCAGGCTTCTGCTAGAAAGCAGAACATGAAGAGGAACTTCATCTTTCAGCATGACAAAGACCCAAAGCATACATCGAAATCAACAAAGGAATGGCTTCACCAGAAGAAGATTAAAGTTTTGGAATGGCCCAGCCAGAGCCCAGACCTGAATCCGATTGAAAATCTGTGGGGTGATCTGAAGAGGGCTGTGCACAGGAGATGCCCTCGCAATCTGACAGATTTGGAGTGTTTTTCCAAAGAAGAGTTGGCAAATCTTGCCAAGTCAAAATGTGCCATGCTGATAGACCCATACCCAAAAAGACTGAGTGCTGTAATAAAATCAAAAGGTGCTGTAACAAAGTATTCGTTTTAGGATACTTTCATACTAGCGTTTTTCGTTTCCGGCATAGAGTTCCGTCACAGGGGCTCTATACCGGAAAAGAATTGATCAGGCATATCCCCATGCATTCTGAATGGAGAGTAATCCGTTCAGGATGCATCAGGATGTCTTCAGTTCAGTCATTTTAAGTGATAAAGCAAAAGAGAAACCCGTAGCATGCTATGGTTTTATCTCCAGCTTGCCTGAATGCCGGATTCAGCATTTTCCCCCATAGGAATGTATTGGTGCCAGATCCAGAATTCAAAATACCGGAATGCCGGATCCGTCCTTCTGGTCTGCGCATGCGCGGTAGAAATGTGAAAAAAGATACAAGACGGATCCGTCTGTCAGCATGACAAGCTGAGAGACGGATCCATTCTCGCAATGCATTTGTGAGACGGGTCCGCATCTGGATGCGTCTCACAAATGCTTTCAGTCACATCCAGATCTGCGGATCCGGCAGGCAGTTCTGACGACGGAACTGCTTGTCGGATCACACTGCCGCAAGTGTGAAAATAGCCTAAGTGTGTGCACACTTATGCAACCATATTATTAAATTTTTATATTTTTTATTCCCACTACCT
This sequence comes from Bufo bufo, assembly GCF_905171765.1. Lineage (NCBI taxonomy): Eukaryota > Metazoa > Chordata > Amphibia > Anura > Bufonidae > Bufo > Bufo bufo. The sequence goes on from NC_053391.1 coordinate 160,583,998, forward strand.
AAAAGATTTTAGTTTGTTTTTCAATTGAGTTGTACAGTTTATAGGTCACATTAAAGGTGGAAAAAGTTCTGAAATTATTTATCTTTGTCTCATTTTTTTACATCACATAAACCTGACATTTTAACAGGGGTGTGTAGACTTTTTATATCTACTGTATACGTGTTTACTACACCAGTACACAAGGTAGTGCACAACATCTAAAAGGGCCTAAAAATGTCCAGGCTACGGAAGGGTTCCAAATGAAAGACCCAGAGCCAGAATGTGGGTAGTAGCAGCAACAACTATTCTGCAACAATATAGTTGAGGAGAAAGAGGATAAGATTGTGAATTGCATGGCTCATTCTCCTCTCACTTGCAACAGGATGACGTGGAGGTGACTTCAGAGTCTGATATCGTGCCCTGGAGCCAGGGTTCATTGTATTCATCCTACTCCTACTCCTTGCAGCCCCAAAGAAAGTTTTCAGTTGAGTCTTTTCAGTCTTCACTGCCCCTTCCTAGTGCAGCACTTTCCTTTTTCCTAAGAAGCAGCAAGAAAATGCCACCACACCGTACGACAGATAGTCAAGAGAGTCTCCCTGTTGACTACTTGTGTGAGAGCCCCCACCATTTGGCATGCCCTGAAGAGGAGGTTGGGGAGGAGACTGGTGACCCCATGCATACCTGTGTTGATGGTGGTGGTAACAGTTAGTGTTGATCCCGAATATTTGAATTTTTTATTTTTATCGCAAATTTTATCAAAAATTCGCGAATATTTCGAATATAGTGATATATATTCGTAATTTAGATTCTTTTTTTTTATTTTTTATATTCGATTTTTTTTTTAAACAGTACACATGATCCCTTCCTGCTTCTAGCTTGTGGGCCAATAAGAAGCATGCAATATACTTGACTTTAGGAGTAGTGTTGTTTGCGAATTCTTGTTTTAGCAATATAGCGAATATTCGAAAAAAAAACAAATATAGAGCAATTTAGCTAATATAGTGCTATAATCTTTTTTTAATAGTTGTAATTTTTTTTCCAATCTGAACTTCAGATGAGAAAAAAATTACAACTATTAGACAAAGAAGAATATAGCACTATATTAGCTAAATTATCTATATTCGTTTTTTCAAATATTCGCTAAATTGCTATACAGTGGGATGCGAAAGTTTGGGCAACCTTGTTAATCATCATGATTTTCCTGTATAAATCGTTGGTTGTTACGATAAAAAATGTCAGTTAAATATATCATATAGGAGACACACACAGTGATATTTGAGAAGTGAAATGAAGTTTATTGGATTTACAGAAAGTGTGCTATAATTGTTTAAACAAAATTAGGCAGGTGCATAAATTTGGGCACCACAAAAAAGAAATGAAATCAATATTTAGTAGATCCTCCTTTTGCAGAAATTACAGCCTCTAAACGCTTTCTGTAGGTTCCAATGAGAGTCTGGATTCTGGTTGAAGGTATTTTGGACCATTCCTCTTTACAAAACATTTAGTTCATTCAGGTTTGATGGCTTCTGAGCATGGACAGCTCTTTTTAAGTCACACCACAGATTTTCAATTATATTCAGGTCTGGGGACTGAGATGGCCATTCCAGAACGTTGTACTTGTTCCTCTGCATAAATGCCTAGTGGATTTTTAGGGTCGTTGTCTTGTTGAAAGATCCAGCTCCGGCGCAGCTTCAGATTTGTCACTGATTCCTGGACATTGGTCTCCAGAATCTGCTGATACTGAGTGGAATCCATGCATCCCTCAACTTTGACAAGATTCCCAGTCCCTGCACTGGCCACACAGCCCCACAGCATGATGGAACCACCACCATATTTTACTGTAGGTAGCAGGTGTTTTTCTTGGAATGCTGTGTTCTTTTTCCTCCATGCATAACGCCCCTTGTTTTGGCCAAATAACAAAATTTTAGTTTCATCAGTCCACAGCATCTTATTCCAAAATGAAGCTGGCTTGTCCAAATGTGCTTTAGCCCTCCTCGAGCGGCACTTTTTGTGCTGTGGGCGGAGAAAAGGCTTCCTCTGCATCACTCTCGCATACAGCATCTCTTTGTGTAAAGTGCGCCGAATGGTTGAACGGTGAACAGTGACTCCATCTGCAGCAAGATGATGTTGTAGGTCTTTGGTGCTGGTCTGTGGGTTGACTCTGACTGTTCTCACCATTCGTCGCTTCTGTCTATCCGAGATTTTTCTTGGTCTGCCACTTCGAGCCTTAACTTGAACTGAGCCTGTGGTCTTCCATTTCCTCAATATGTTCCTAACTGTGGAAACAGACAGCTGAAATCTCTGATACAGCTTTCTGTATCCTTCCCCTAAACCATGATGGTGAACAATCTTTGTCTTCAGGTCATTTGAGAGTTGTTTTGAGACCCCATGTTGCTACTCTTCAGAGAAAATTAAAAGAGGAGGGAAACTTACAATTGACCCCCTTAAATACTCTTTCTCATAATTGGATTCACCTGTGTATGTAGGTCAGGGGTCACTGAGCTTACCAAGCCAATTTGAGTTCCAATAATTAGTTCTAAAGGTTTTGGAATGAATAAAATGACAACAGTGCCCAAATTTATGCACCTGCCTAATTTTGTTTAAACAATTATAGCACATTTTCTGTAAATCCAATAAACTTCATTTCACTTCTCAAATATCACTGTGTGTGTCTCCTATATGATATATTTAACTGACATTTTTTATCGTAACAACCAACGATTTATACAGGAAAATCATGACGAGTAACATGGTTGCCCAAACTTTCGCATCCCACTGTATATCCTTGTTTTAGAATATTACGAATATTAGAAAAAACGAAGTTATAGCAATATAGCGAATATTCGAAAAGAAAACCGAACATAGAGCAATTTAGCTAATATAGTGCTATAATATTCTTTGTCTAAAAGTTGAAAAATTCACAATAAAAATGCGAAAATTTGAAAATTCGAATACAAAAATTTGCATATCCTTACCTTGCCGATTTTTTGAGTAAAAAAAATCGTAGAATATATAACGAATATTCGAATTTGCGAATATTCTATGAAATATTCGCGAAATATCGCGAATTAGAATAGGACCCCTGCCGCTCATCACTAGTAACAGTGGCACCTGTAGCCATGGCATTGGTGATGAGGACATCGACAGTGGCAGTCAGGGCAGAGCAGGGGAGGGAGGCCCCCAGGAACCAACCATGATATCTCACAGTTTGATAAAAGCAACAGGAAGGTTGAGGACTCTGATTGTGTGCTGTATAGGACCTGGGAGGCAGATTTGAGTTTTAAGGAGGAGGCAACATCAGTGGAGAAGGCTGGTGGCAGCAACAAGAAAGTGCAGATGCCACATCTGCTTCGGGATCTGGTGATGCCACTAATGCTGTGGGTGGGTTAGGCCCAAAACGTGCCAGAGTTAAGCCTAGCTTGGCTGCCTGTAGCTCTGTGTAAGCAACTCCCTTATGGTGCTTTTTCTCCAAGAGGTGGGCACAAAAAAACTACAGCACTGTGCAAGATCATCCGGATTAAAATAAGCCTTGGTAATACAAACGCAATTATAGGCACCAGAGGTCTATTTCAGCACATGAGACGGCATCACCAGATCCTTAGGAAAAATATAACTGGCCAGCATTCCCAATCAGAACAAGTCTGTCCTTCTTCTCCTAGTCCTATTTGTGCCTGGCTACCCTGAAACTGGGGAAATAACACATGCTCCCTGAATGACCTTTTAAAAAAATGGGTGAACCGAACCCGAAACAAATCTCAACTGGCTCACTCAATTTCAATTTATAATAACCAAGCTTCAGGGAAGTTTTATAAGATAACCCAGCCATCCAAATTTAGAATATATCAAGCAATATTGCATTGCATAAGCTTATCTATTAAAACTACAATGTCATTATTTGGAGGATATTATTATGATCTGAACAAAAAAGTAGGGGGTTGTGATCTAGTAGGACGTTCTGATCTCCAGAATCATATCACACTACAATGGAGATACACCAAATTTCCATCCAATTAACCCCCAAAAAAAAGTAATGTACAGAATTGCATATAGAACTTACCAATCATCCAGTCCATTTCCTCTACGTTGTCTCCATATAAGTAATGTTTGCTTCTTCCTCTGAACTCCTTAGTAGTATAATATGGAGTGTGGATGTGAAGAAAAGACACAAAGAGAAGAAAAGGTCCATCTTTGTTCCTGAAACATGATAGAAAATATATATACTCAGTGTGTCACGGGGATGGGTGGGGGTGGGTAGGAAAGTGTGCACCCCTGACTGCCACCCTCGCCTCTCTCCCTGCCTACTTGCACAATCCTTCCTAGGTAATGGTGCACAACTGGACGACAGTTCCTAACCTGGGTAAGTGCAGGGTAGGGAAAGGGAGGAACACAGACAAGCAACAGGACACACAGAACACAAAAGCAAGGTGAAGCAAACCGAGCTCAATACCAGGAGAGGACATCAGTACACAAGCAATAAACAATAGTATAGTCAAACAACACGCCGAGGTCAAATAGCCAGGAGGTCAAGTCAAAATCCAGGGAATAAACAGGAGCGAGGTCAGGAACGAAAACCGAGGTCAGAAGATGCAGATAACTCAAACGTAGCAGGTAGGTAATACAGACCCAATAACAGGCAACCTGTGGCCAGCAGGCTGCCTTTTAAATACCGGAGGTAATAGAGTCACATGACGTGGCCAACACCATGTGACCTGTCCCTCCAGGTCTATTGTAGCTGAGCGCCGAGTCATCAACCTCGGCACTCAGTTTCCCTGCCTCCTGTCTCCTGGGGAACAGAGGACGCCGGCCATGCTGAGGAGGTGTGCGCGGCCGGGTCCTCCCCGCCCCACCCTTGTCATGGGAACGAGGATGCAGCTCGCGTCCTCGCTCCTCATCTTGGGAAGGGTGCCGGCAATGCTGCCAAGCAAGTGCGCATCGCTGGGCCCTAGTGACACAGTGGTTGGTAATTTGGTGGGAAAAATATATACTGTATGGCTTTTACATAATTTACAGGGATGCAAAGTTCAGAGATTATATATACCTAGGGATGTGAGAAGCGAGCTTTGGATCCTAGATCCAATGTCACTTCGCTCAAAACTTTGGTTTAATGCTAAACGGAGAACTGTCTCCGTACAGCATTAAAATGAATGGTCTCCGACGAGGCAAAGTCAGTTATTCACAAAGTCTTGCAAGATTTCGGTGAACAACTTCGGTATTAGTTTTTTAAACAGAAAAAAAAAATTTAAAACTTGGATCCGGACTCGGCTTCAGTTCTGATTGGTACCTCAGAATCGATGCCGAGTTCGGATCATCACTAATTATACCAATTTTATTGGTTTTGATCCATTCAATAATGGGGACGGATATATATTTATAATAAAATTGGCATTGGCCACAAAATATCTATACATTTATTTTTCTGGAAAAATTTTATACAGGTTTGTGCACTGCAAAATGATATAGGGGAACTGAATAGGGTTAAAGGGGCTTTCCAGTACTAAAATGAGAGCTGTCAGCAGTTTTGACCTTGCTAAATTGCTGAAAGCCCTAGGTAGGGGATGGGGAGTGCCGTACAAATATATATTTTGTGGAGTTTCCTCATTAGTACTGAGAATATGAAAAAACAACTGTAGCATCCAACCAGGAGACCGGTAGCGCTGTCACTCAGAGAGAGCACTTTATAATGAGTCTTCGCCCTGAGCACAGAGTGCAGAATCTGGCAGGGGGATGGGTTAATGAAACTTGTCCTGCAAAAAGCAAGCCCTCATATGGCTATGTGAACAGGTAAAGTGCAATGTATGTTTTACCTGTTAATAAACGCCTTGGCCTCCTTAACTATTTGTCCAGCTTTTGTTTCCATTTCCATCGGCTGTTCAACAATTTCAAAGTTCTTCATTAATATACAGTTCCAATATGGTAGAAATGCAAAGGCAATATACCAATACGTGAAGTACAATGTGCCTGACATGGCACAGATCACAATCATTTTCCAGGGAATATTGATTAATTTCCATTTCTTGACAGCTATAAGTGTTAGCATTGTGATGAGGAATATCTGTGCATTTAACCATACATTCCTTTGTTCTATGGCCATCTCACTTTGCCTTGAGGCTTCACAGTCATTTATGAGTGAAAAAAGAGAACCATAAAAATAATCAAAGCCATGGTTTAACGGATGGTGGCAAAAATCATCCCTTGATTTGCAGTTTACCCCAAGATGCCATTTACCTGTTTAACATAAAAACAGACATTTGCATATTAATGGTAAATTACTTACAGATGAGTGCTGGTTTTACTCATGGGCTTTTTCACAACTTCTTTCACAAAATACTCACTACTTGTAGTTCAGTGGCTGGGTTTGGGGTGGCCCCAACGCTATGCAGGGTCCCACAGACACCGTTGAGGTGTCACCACATCTAGCTGCTCTCCGGAAGGGATAGTAAGGCATGGTGCATCCCAATGGGAAATAAGTCCAGAGAGTCAGGGTCTGCAGTAAACCAGGGTGCTTCTTTACTGGAGGGATTCAGGTGCAAAACAATGCAGGTGAGGCATAGGGCTGGCTTCTCCATTCTCCTCCTGGGCAGAAGAAGGGTTTGATGCTGAGGAAAGGCCTGAGATAGCTGATAGCTGTCCCTCTCTCTCTTTTGAAGACTGGCACCCTGGTCCAAGACTACAGTAGTTCCATTTATTTCCATTTATTTAATCAATTGGTTCAGAAGCGAATCGATACAGTGGGTACAAATACTGAGGCCATTCCATTTACACAGACTCCCTGCCATATGATGTTTTGGTAGAATAAAGCTTCATTACTCAAGGTAGGTGTTTCCTCCCTAGACATCATGTGGTGCAGGGTGAGTATAAATGGAATAACCTCAGCATTTTTATCAACTGTACCGATTATCTTCTGACCAACTAAATGAAAAAAAAATGGAAAAATTCAGATGAAAGAGCTACAAGTAGTGAGTAGTTTCTGAAAGAAACCATAACAGGGGACTATATGGAACATGCTCAGGAACTGAGCCACCTCTATTCTTGGTGAGAGCTGGCTGTGTTATACAACTGGCACCAGTTTGCAATATCTGAAATTGGAGGTAAATTGGAGGTAAATCTGATCCTGTATGTTTAACCCTTTAGATGTGGCAGTCAATAGCAAATGCAGTATCTTAGCAGTTTGACAAAGTGAGGGGCTTCCTCTGTCATCCTATTGAATTCCTTGGGATGGGATGGTGGAGTGCCAATTGTTTGTCATGGCAGCTAGGGGCCTAGTGAAGGCCTCCAAGTCTGCCATCTTTAAAGGGCTATCCAACCTCCATCTTTCATAAGTTGGGAATAACCACAGTAAGTGCTGTAGGGGAGATGGAGTTAAAGGGTTTGACTCATCTCAGACACTGATGGCATATCAATAGGATATGCCATCAATGTGAGACAGGTGCACAACAGGCCTCTCTCCTTTACTATGGAAGTTCCAAAAATAGCCAAGCGCTGACTTTGATATTTCTGGCAGTACCATAGAAGTTAATGGATAGTGGAAAGATGGCTGTGCATGTGTGGTGCGCTCTCCATTTGCCATTTGCTTCTGAAAATACCCAAGCGCACTTGCTCAACTATTTTCAAAGCTTTATTACCAGTGAATGGACATCACTTGCGGTGTGCTATTCTTTACTTTGGGATCCCCCTTCTGATCATAGGTGAGCGTCCTACCTCTAAGACCTGCTCCTATATGTCTCTAATGGCATTTCCTAGTGATATACCATCAAAGTCTGGCATGGGCCAACTCCTTTAAAGGGGTATTATCAACACACCGTTTCATACTTACCTGCTCCCGGCGCGCTGTCCACTTCCTGGTTTCGGCACTTGGCAGGGGGCGGGCTCCATCTTGATTGAAGTCTTCTCCCGGCCGGGCCGCGCGCTGGACTGAACGCGCACGCCGAGGCAGCGCATGCGCCCTGGTGACTTCTTCCTGGCAATTATACTATACTGGCCAGGAAGAAATTACCATAGCGTATGCGCGGCCTCGGCGTGCGCTTTCGGGACTGCGCACGGCCAGCCGGGAGAAGAAGTCATCTGCGCAAGCGTGGCCACCGCGATTCCTGAGAAGAGCGGTGGCCGTAACCAGGGGAGACGGAAGACAACAGTCATGTAAGTATGTGTTTATTTTCTTCTAAGGGGAGGGAATTAGTTAATTAAATATATTTAGAAAAATTATCACTGTTAAATCATAAACAGATTTAACAGTGATCATTAAGATGATAATACCCCTTTAAGGACATGGCTGAGCAGCCAACACTCTGCTGTTTCTGTAACTCCCATAGCAGAGATTTCCACAAACAACACAAACAACATAGCATAGCAAGCAATGCCGTTTCCAGATGTATTGCAGTGTATTGTGAAAGAGATCAAGTGAATGCATGTTAAGGTCCCATAATAGAGACCACCCTTTCTAATTTCTTATGTAAAAATGTATAAACACAAGTGGTATTGCTGAGTCTATTAAAGTCCAAACGATTAAAATATTAAGCAATTTATCCTGAATCATAAGTGTGGTTAATAAAAGAAAACATGCAACCTTACCTCCCTAAATAAAATAAAATAAAAGGTGATAAAAATGATACCAATAATAATTTTTAAAAAAACGTGCTGGGAGGGGATTTATATGTCATCGATTAACATAGCAAAATACAATGCTACGAAATGTAGACAGCCAGAATAGGCAACAAAATCTACTCATTTAAAATTTTGGCTTTGATCTGGATCTATAAATACCAAATCAGCTAATGCTCACCAATGATCCCTGTAGCATAGCCTTGGTCCTTTAAGATTTTGGCAAATGTTGTTTCATTTGTTGGAAGCCCTCCGGATGCAGCATTCCAGAAAAGCACTCGTTTTTTAGCATGGCCACTCATACCTAGACAGATTCAAAATAGACCATGTAATAAGTAAGTTATTTATTACTGTGCTTTTCGAGTTCAATACATACCATAATACTCCCAAAGTGTACATCTTACAAAACATAGCCTATGAGCGGATTCATATTAACCTTCGTAACAGTATTTATATTAGGTCTCATACACACAGTAGTGTCTGTATTACAATCTGCAAATAATGGATCCACAAAATACAGATACCTTCCATATAGAGATGAGTGAACCAGTTGAGATTTGTTGTGGGTCCGTTTCACCAAATTTTTGAAAAGTTTGGTTCAGACCCAAATCAGTTCAAGCTGAACCAAAGTTGATCCAGTTCCCCTGAAAGTTCATATACTGTATATCCCCCTCTAGCCTCCTAGGACTCAGAATTTTTAGTTCTGGAATGCAATGACAGCAATAGTAAATGATGTCTGAGTTAGACTGACATACATAACTGTGGGTAAAACGCTTGTTTGATGACGTTACATTCATCGTGTTTTAAAAACACACAGCACTGGCACATGCTATGCTTTTTCATGTTCCAAAGCTTCCAAAAATTGTCCCTTATCAAGGGCAGATGATGTTTATACACACATGGTATTATGGGATTAAAAACATAATATTAAAAAAGTGGTTTGGGGGATCAAGCATCAAAAAGTTATCCCTTGACAGGGCCGGAATGCCTGCCCATATGACACGCACATGTGTTTATTGTCAGAAAAAAAATTGTCTGCTTGTGAATGAACCAAATAAAAAGTCTCTCTTTTAATTGGGAGACGCAGCAGTGCAATGTGGATGTGAGAAGGTTACAGTACGGATACATTGGCATGCGCCTGCAATAGTAGCATCAGCAGAAGCAGTATAGCATGGAACATACAAGGCTGTCTATGGGTAGTAGTAGCAATAGTAGTAGTAGCAGTAGTAGTGATAGTGTTGGCAGATGCTTTGCGTTAATGGTGGTGGCAGTAGGGTTTAACAGTGAGGAGCAGCTGAGGAAGCGGCGGCTGCAGCAGCACCCATATGGTACATGTTGGCAGAAACGCAACAGCATGATGGAGGCAGCAGCAGCTTTACTGAAGATGATGGTCTGCAGGTCATAGCAGTGGCATGATGTGGTCGGTGGCATGATGGAAGTGGCAGCAGCAGCCATCCAGATCATGATGGTAGGCAGGTCACATTAGTGGCATGATGGAGGCAGCTGCAGCAGCCGTACAGAACATGATGGTAGGCAGACAGACAGCATTGGCATGATTCAGGCGGCAGCTGCAGCTGTACAGAATTAGATAGTAGGCAGGTTGTATTAGCGGCATGATGGAGGTGGCAGCAGCAGTACTGCAGAACATGATGGTAGGCAGGTCGAAGCATTAGCATGATGACAGTAGCAACACTGGCAGAGGACAACTTGGTCCGTTTGGGTGTCACCGTGCCCCCCGTGGCACTGAAAACCATCTCCAAGATGACACTGGAGGCTGGGCAAGAAAGAAGAAAGAGTGTGCTGTGCCAGTTTGGGCCACTATTCCAGTATGCCTGCCCAGAAATCCATGGGGTCAGGGAACAGGGTATGCACCACAAACTGGACATAGTTTAGGCAGGCTTGAACCTGGCCATTTATTATTGTATGTATTTTCCAGGCCTGTTTGATATATCATGCTATAATTTCCATGTACACCAGCAGGAGGCAGCAATATGTTCAGCAGACCAGTGCCAGTTTAGTATTGCTAGATTGGAATAGTTCATTCCAATCTAGCTCCCCCTCTTTGAGGAGGAGTGGAATGTTCCCACATCCTACCTCATGGGGAGGAAAGGAAGTTTAGTTAGTGTGTACCAGCCCCCTTCTTGGGGAAGGCTGTGTTGGTAGGAGCTCCCAGAAACAGGGATCCCAACTTAGGATCCAGCCTCGGCTGAGGCCCAGGATCACTCTTCCCAGCCTGAGTCATCTACCTCAGCTGGTGACAAGCAAGCAGCACCTCCAAGACTACAGATCTCCAGGAAAACAACCATCCCCTGCGAGCAGTCCTGTGAGTACTTATCCAGAAACCAGGAGAAGCCAAATACCTCCTCAGCTAGTCAGGCCCGTACCAAGCAGAAGACAGAGCAGAAGATAGATACCTGCCAGATTCTCTAGGCATATGACAAGAAGCATAATATATTAATTCCTGCCACATATTGCCAATACCTGCTGGGACCCAAGACTATTGCTGTATTTTGTATGGATTCAAGCTGCATTAAGTAAAGACGAGTTGGATTATATTTCTTGTCTGGATTGCATTCATTCCTCAATTACTCCTACTGACCACACTCAATATTATTGCAATAAGAAATGGCCAAAGGAGGAAAAAGGCGCTCATAGGGTGAGTAGGTTCAGAACAAGCTTCCAAATACAGGAAGAGTGGTACTGCTCACCTGTTGTTGTTGCACCTAATGTTGGGTGCAACTATACTGGAGGCGAGTAGGAGTGGTTTAGGTGTTGCTGGTTGGTGCTGCCGGTTACGTCCGTGTTCACCTTTGGCGGGGGCCAAGCCGCCGTCCGGGTCAGTGTATGAAGTATGTATCCACTGGACTCTGGGGTCGAGTGGAGGGTGGACCATAGGCGCAAAACACAACCAGAGTTTGTTTCAAACCAATAGTTTTTTTTTATTGTTTTTGTTATCGTGACAACGCGTTTCGGGGTACTGTGGACCCCTTTTTCAAGTCTATTATTACTATTATCCCTTTTTATATAATTTGTATGTACATGTTTTTTTAGACTTGAAAAAGGGGTCCACAGTACCCCGAAACGCGTTGTCACGATAACAAAAACAATAAAAAAAAACTATTGGTTTGAAACAAACTCTGGTTGTGTTTTGCGCCTATGGTCCACCCTCCACTCGACCCTAGAGTCCAGTGGATACATACTTCAATATTATTGCAAGTGAGCCAGGATCCAGGAGTCCAGCCGTACCAAGGTAGGCGACACCGTTGACACTACCATACCTACTATACAGAGACATTATCCCCCTCTGGCATTCTTCACCTGGTACGTGAGTTATAACATCTTAAAGGGCCCTGCTACAGTACCTGCGCAAGCTGCAATTGGCGTCACGAACTACTACACATATATCCTGACCCACTGCATAGCTGACCCACTGTACCAATGTCCTGCTCGCTGCACTGTTGGCTTTCTGATTGGCCTCTGCCTGGCGCGGCACATGGAAAAACTGTTCCATCATGTTGAGGAGACTGAAATGGCTGCTGCGGCTTCTGCTGCTCATGGCGGCAGAAGGGGGGGTGACTCTGCAGGGAGTGAAGAGAAGCCTCCTTTTCAGACACACTGGCGGCAGGCGTCTGCTTGCTGTAAGCTGCAGCAAGCTACACATACAGTATTTCCTGACAGTAGCGTAATTTGTCCTTCTTTCTGCAAGAGGAAAACATTCCCCCATTTTGATCTGGTAGGTAGGGACTAAAAGCACGACTATCCAGTAGTGTTGGCCGAGCACCAAAGTGCTCGGGTGCTCGGGCTAAACACCTAGGGATGTTCGGGTGCTCTACTGAGCACCTGAGCACTTTGGAAGTGAATGGGAGAACCTGAGCATTAAACCAGCACCCCCTGCTCTGAAGAGGGGAGGGTGTCTGGTTCATAGGAAAAGGTCAGAAATTGATGGAAACACCACTGAAATTGTTTGGGACCAGCATGGGGAAGATGTCTGAATGCATCTTGGACTCCCAGGTTGCTGCTGGGAATGATGTCATCCGAGTAGTACGCCACTTTTACAGACTGACAATAATATGCCCCAAACCGAAGATAAAATTGATTTTAGTGAAACATTCTTTCCTGTATATTTACTTGTATATAAAGTGCTGCCAAAAATTACAAGGAAGAAGCACTCCGATACAACCTGTATATTACATAAAGGACTGCCTCATTCACATTGTGGTACAATTGTTCAGGTAGTGGGACTCCTACACTCATAAAGCCTATGCACTAAGTGAAAGGGCTGCCAAAAATTACAAGGAACCGGCACTATAATACACCCTGTGTTACACATAAAGGAGGGCATCATACACACCCTTTAAAAATTATGATTGATTGCCTGCTGGTGACCCTCAAAAACATTTGGAGCAAGGTCCTGCTGATCTGACCATCTAAAACATTAGGGGCGGTAGTCTGCTGCTGAGGTGACCATCCAAAAAATTATGGTTGAGGGCCTGCTGCTGAGCTGACCCTCTAAAACATTATAGTGGAGGGACTGCTGCTGAGCTGACCATCGAAAGAATTATGGTTGACGGCCTGCTGCTGAGCTGACCATTGAAAAAATTATGGGCGAGTGCATGCTGCTTAGCTGACCATTGAAAAAATTATGGGCGAGTGCCTGCTGGTGATCTGACCATCGAAAACATTATGGGCGAGGGCCTGCTGCTGATCTGACTCTCTAAAAAATTGTAGGTGAGCGCCTGCTGCTGATCTGACTCTCTAAAAAATTGTAGGTGAGCGCCTGCTGGTGAGCTGACCCTCTAAAAGGTTGTAGGTGAGCGCCTGCTGGTGAGCTGACCCTCTAAAACATTATATGCGAGGGCCTGCAGTTGAGCTGACCCTGTAAAAGATTGTAGGTGAGGAACTGCTGCCGAGCTGACCCTCTAAAACATTATATGCAAGGGCCTGCAGGTGAGCTGACCCTGTAAAAGATTATATGCGAAGGCCTGCAGGTGAGCTGACCCTGTAAAACATTATATGCGAGGGCCTGCAGGTGAGCTGACCCTGTAAAAGATTGTAGGTGAGGGCCTGCTGCCGAGCTGACCCTCTAAAATATTATATGCGAGGGCCTGCAGGTGAGCTGACCCTTTAAAACATTATATGCGAGGGCCTGCAGGTGAGCTGACCCTGTAAAACATTATATGCGAGGGCCTGCTGCCGAGCTGACCATTTTAAAAATTGTGTGGACAAGGAAATTGTGTGGACGTTCACCCAGTGTGCCGTCAGGGAAATGTAGCGTCCCTGGCCAAAAGAGCTTGTAATGTCGCTGCCACCACCACCTAATAAAAAATGTAAGTGAATGAATGTCACTGATATTTAGGATGCGCACACATTATACAGGAGGTATAGAGCAAGTAATGTCGCTACCACCACTGCCTAATAAAAAAATTAACTAAATGAATGTCACTGATATTTTGGATGCGCACACGTTATACAGGAGGTATAGCGCAAGTAATGTCGCTCCCACCACCGCCTAATAAAAAATTACACTGAATGAATGTCACTGATATTTTGGATGCGCACACGTTATACAGGAGGTATAGCACAAGTAATGTCGCTGCCACCACCGCCTAATAAAAAATTACATTGAATGAATGTCACTGATATTTAGGATGCGCACATGTTATACAGGGGATTTGGCGCTGGTAATGTCGCTGTCACCACCGGCTAATAAAAAATTACACTGAATTAATGTCACTGATATTTAGGATGGGCAAATGTTATACTGGAAGTAATTTAAATCTACGGAAAAAGTACACTGGATGTCACAGATATTTTTTGGATGCGCACACTTTACACTTGAGATGGGGAGCAGCTAATGTCACTGTCCGCAGCGGACACCATCTACGGAAAAAGTACACTGGATGTCAAACATATTTTGCATGTGCACATTTTACACTGGAGATGTGGTGCAGCTAATGTCGCTGTCTGTAGCGGCCTAACTATTGCACACTATTTAGCGTAGCAGCCAAGAAACGTGCGGGGAGGAGACTCGAGCATTGCGCTTGAGCACATGCGGTATTCGGCAATGTCAAATTCCAGCGAGTTGGCATGTAGCGATTTAAAGAGGACCTTTCATCTGGCAAAACATTGTGAACTAAGTGTCATGATCTGTACAGCGGCGCCCAGGGATCTCACTGGGCGCCGCTCCATTCTCCTGCTATGCCCTCCGGTATGTTCGGTCACTTGGTTATAGTAGGTGGAGAGTGACGGAGGAGGAGTCTGAGTGGGAGGAGTGGAAAGAGATTATGACGATGTGAAAGACAACGTACTGCTCATGGCTGCAGCCTGGCTGTCACAAGGGGGACCTAGGAGAAATTGGGAACTCCTGCTGAGGTGGCTGGCTGCCATCTGTGTTTGCTCACAGTATGGAGTGATGCCGCTTCATGTGGTTCAGTAGAGCTGTGGTGCCTACTGTATTTTTTGCCCCATAAGATGCACTTTTTCCCCCCCAAAGCGGGGGAAAAAATGTCACTGTGTCTTATGGGACAAATACTAATGAGTGCTTCCTTTATGGAAGCACTTATTAGTACCGGATGACTGAGAAGCAGGGAATGCAGCGCTCCCTGGGCTCTGTTCTCACGGCTTCATGGTCCTCTGCCGTTGGCCGTGCTGTGACTGCACACAGCGTGAGGACACTCTGTGAGCGATCGCTGTGCGTGTCTAGTCACAGCACAGCAGGAAGAAGAGGGAGAGCTGGATCCTTGGAGTTCATGGCATCCAGAGCAGAAATAAGTTGATTTATTTTATTTGCTGTGAGGCATGGGATCTGATCTAAGGTATGGGGTTTGATCTGGAGCATAGGAGGTGATCTAGAGCATAGGGGCTGATCTAAGGCATGGGGCGTATCTGAGGTCTAATAAAAAATATTTTCTTCTTATTGTCTTCCTCTGAAACCTAGGTGCCTCTTATAGGGCAAAAAATACAGTACATTTTTTTTCATAATTCTCTTTTTATTTATCAAAAATGAAGGGCAAATGGATAAACAAACATAGTCACTGGTTTAGGGTTCGTCAGACCTTACTCATCACGCATCATGAATCATACGACTTCTTAAACAGTCCAATCTCCGAGATCTAAACAGTCCAAAGAAAACAACAAAAGAAACAAAGAAACAAACACATGAAAGGCGATAAAGTCGGATATGGTCACATCCCAATCATGACTGATGCTGAAATAGGACATGGCACTACTTGACATTGTTTATATCTTCACGAAATAAGTTCAAAATCTAATACCAACGGAATGATGTGTAAGGAGAAAGCAACGTAGCTCCTATTTTGTCAGACCATAGCATTATCCCCAATCTCTAAGGCTAGCATTCCTGTTTGGGAAAACTCCTAACTTCTCCCAGCATCAAGGTGAGTATCAGCTCCGGGACATTCCTTTACATGCGTCAACCAGGGTTGCCAAATATTTAGGAACCCCCTTCTGTTATGAGTCTCCCAGCCCCCCAACTCCTCCATTCTGCACAAGTGATTCATTTTCTCATACTACATGGATACGGTTCGCGAATCCGAGGCCCTCCAGAGCACAGGAATGAGGAGCTTAGCTGCTGTAATCATGTGAGTCTGCAGAGTATTTTTATGAGGTGTGAAGTTAGTTTTGGATTTTCACAACAACACTAACGGGGCAGTGAGTGTTAATGGCCAGGGCAGATCTTATTGATAACGTCCTCTATGGCCCTCCAAAATTGGTTGATTTTCAAGCAAAACCACCAAATGAGAGACATACTGCCTGTGCCCTCAAGGCACCTCCAACACCTGTCTGATGTAATTAAATGAGTCCTATAGGGGAACTCAGGTGTGCGGTACCATCTAGTAAGAATTTTTAGCAAATTTTCCTGCACCCTAACACATCTGGAAAACCCATGCGAATGGGTCAGTATGAAAGATCTACTAGACTCTTCTAACCTAATTCCTAGCTCAATTTCCCAATCTCTCAAATAAGAAGGCGGCTGATCATCTCTTTTCACCAAAATCTGCATGTATATCAGAGAGAGACCTTTGGGGGGCAGCTTTGGAAGTAAGAAAATGGTCTCCAGCCAAGTGGGGTCCGGCATCGGGAGATGTTTAGATTTCTTGAACTTCTCGCACATGGCCTCAAAGTCCCACCTCTGTATAACAGTACCCACTCTCGGCGCTGTAATAATCAGAGGAGGCTGACAACTTCGAAAGGTCACCCAATCTGAGCTCAGAAACAGAGTCCCACACCGTGTTCGTCTCAACCATTCTGTCAGAGAGCACATGAGGCAACATGTTGAGTAAGGTTACCGGGGACAGGCGGCTGTTACTAAGGTTCAGAGCAGAGGACTTTTGGCACCAGTTAATAGTGCTTCTGGTAAGGTCACTTATGAGCTCTGAGGTGTTGGAGAGTGCAGAGAGGTGAAGAAAAATCAGACCATTCTCGGTGGCGCTGGTGCAGTAAAGACTCGATGCTCAGAAGGTACCAATAAAGGTAATCTTTTTTATTAAAGTAGGTCTACGCGTTTCGGGGGCAGAACATCCCCCTTCCTCAGGACAATAAAACTTATTACATTAAAAACACAGTGTTTCCAGTTCATTTTATGCACTCAGTTTGAGCGCAATGTGTGCAAGTCACATGGGTGGAGAGAAGGCTGGGGGAGTGAGTGTTTGTCCTGTCGCTAGGATACCAGACACTCCCCCAGTGTTAGGTGGCCAATCGTTCTGCTTTTCAGGTTGGATTAGTGCCTTATGACGTATTATGGGCGTATCATGGGCGGTCTTTTGACATGTTATGGGCGTATCATGGGCGGTGATTGTACCAATTTTGTCCGGTATCTGTACGACCTCTTTTGGGGCGGCATCTGGATGACGCGTCTAGGAACGCCCCTCTATGATGTCAGTGGGCCGGTCTTTTGGTGCGGCATCTGTATCGCATCGGGGGAGGGGTAGTGCTCGGCTGACGTGTTGTCTCCAGCTTATTGCTGGTTCAGGTGGGCCGGTCTATCAATGATGTCGTGGCTCCTATAGTTAATCCTTATTGGACAGTGCTGTAGTAGCCCAGGCCCATCGATGACCTCAGTGGGCTGGTCTTACGATGTGGCATCTGGATACTATCGGGGGCGGTGTCTGCATGCGGTCATGTGATTTTCTTTTATCCACCCCTATAGTCAGGTGTCTGCTATGTACTCCTACATCTACTGTCATTGGAGGTAAAAAACGGTTGTGCGGCATATTTATTATGGGGTTGTATGTGCCTAAAAAAGGCCGCATGTCATAAGTCATTTCGAGACTCAAAACGGCAGATTTTGAGTAGGGGAAAAAAGGGAGTAGGGGGAATTGTGGGAAGGTATATGAGTGTGAGGGACATGCCTCATTATAGCATTGTGTTATATAGATGATGAAATGGATTAAAAATCGGGATTCTTTAAAATTAGACCCATATACACATATGTATGTGTGTTTTTTTGTGTGTGTTACCAGCCCGGGGGTTCCATATATATATGGTTTAGTGGGTTGATAATTAAATAAATAGATAAATAAATAGATAAATAAATAAATAAATAAGCAGATGAACTAAATTACATTTCTAGACAAATAGGTAAAAATGCGGGTATGTGTATATCTACACACATACTTTTACACATATACCCGCCTAAGTGTGTGTGAGAAAAAAACGCACATATATCTATACTCAGCAGTTTTGTAAAATTGTAAATGCATAAGGGTCAGTTATGGTTTACATGTATATAAATATATGTAAATATATATAAGGATGGGAACCCCACGGAATGGTGTTTCCTCCCTGTATTCCAACAGGGGGTGTTTGCTCCCTGTATATGCGTGTATGCTCATCTCCATCTCTATAGCATAGTAATGTAATGTTACTATTACTGATCTAGTTTTATTATCATCGTGTGAGTACTGGATTCTTTCTATTTTATAATCATGACTTGTATTGGGGATTACAGGATGGTCTCACTTATCTCGTTAAGCCCATATGGGGTCAGTGTATCTAATTGATAGATCCAGTAGATCTCTCTTCTCTGGAGGCTGCTGAACCTATTGTAAGGGTTATCTGGGATGAAGTCTATGGGTGTGATTTTTAGTGTATGTTTGCTTTTTTCTGGTGTTGTGGCGCAGTGTCGTGAGATGCTGTGTTTTGGGCAGAGTTTTTGTATGTTGTGTCTGTGTTGATTGAGTCTACAATGTAATTCTTGTGTTGTCCGCCCCTCATACTGAAGTCCGCATTTGCATTCTATAAGGTATATTACATAACTGCTCTTGCAGTTAAGGTGATGTTTTATAGAAAAAACTCTGACCAAAACACAGCATCTCACGACACTGCGCCACAACACCAGAAAAAAGCAAACATACACTAAAAATCACACCCATAGACTTCATCCCAGATAACCCTTACAATAGGTTCAGCAGCCTCCAGAGAAGAAAGATCTACTGGATCTATCAAATAGATACACTGACCCCATATGGGCTTAACGAGATAAGCGAGACCATCCTGTAATCCCCAATACAAGTCATGATTATAAAATAGAAAGAATCCAGTACTCACACAATGATAATAAAACTAGATCAGTAATAGTAACATTACATTACTATGCTATGCTATAGAGATGGAGATGAGCATACACGCATATACAGGGAGGAAACACCCCCTGTTGGAATACAGGGAGGAAACACCATTCCGTGGGGTTCCCATCCTTATATATATTTACATATATTTATATACATGTAAACCATAACTGACCCTTATGCATTTACAATTTTACAAAACTGCTGAGTATAGATATATGTGCGTTTTTTTCTCGCACACACTTAGGCGGGTATATGTGTAAAAGTATGTGTGTAGATATACACATACCCGCATTTTTAGCTATTTGTCTAGAAATTTAATTTAGTTCATCTGCTTATTTATTTATTTATCTATTTATCTATTTATTTAATTACCAACCCACTAAACCATATATATATGGAACCCCCGGGCTGGTAACACACACAAAAAAACACACATACATATGTGTATATGGGTCTAATTTTAAAGAATCCCGATTTTTAATCCATTTCATCATCTGTATAACACAATGCTATAATGAGGAATGTCCCTCACACTCATATACCTTCCCACAATTCCCCCTACTCCCTTTTTTCCCCTACTCAAAATCTGCCGTTTTGAGTCTCGACATGACTTATGACATGCGGCCTTTTTTAGGCACATACAACCCCATAATAAATATGCCGCACAACCGTTTTTTACCTATAATGACAGTAGATGTAGGAGTACATAGCAGACACCTGACTATAGGAGTGGATAAAAGAAAATCACATGACCGCATGCAGACACCGCCCCCGATAGTATCCAGATGTCACATCGTACAGCACTGTCCAATAAGGATTAACTATAGGAGCCACGACATCATTGATAGACCGGCCCACCTGAACCAGCAATAAGCTGGAGACAACACGTCAGCCGAGCACTACCCCTCCCCTGATGCGATACAGATGCCGCACCAAAAGACCGGCCCACTGACATCATAGCGGGGCGTTCCTAGACGCGTCATCCAGATGCCGCCCCAAAAGAGGTCGTGCAGATACCGGACAAAATTGGTACAATCACCGCCCATGATACGCCCATAACACGTCAAAAGACCGCCCATGATACGCCCATAATACGTCATAAGGCACTAATCCAACCTGAAAGGCAGAACGATTGGCCACCTAACACTGGGGGATTGTCTGGTATCCTAGCGACAGGACAAACACTCACGCCCCCAGCCTTCTCTCCACCCATGTGACTTGCACACATTGCGCTCAAACTGAGTGCATAAAATGAACTGGAAACACTGTGTTTTTAATGTAATAAGTTTTATTGTCCTGAGGAAGGGGGATGTTCTGCCCCCGAAATGCGTAGACCTACTTTAATAAAAAGATTACCTTTATTGGTACCTTCTGAGCATCGAGTCTTTACTGCACCAGCGCCACCGAGAATAGTCTGATTTTTCTTCACCTCTCTGCATACATTTATCCTGACAACCGCAACCACGGCAAGGGATACAGACCAGGGGCAGCAGACGCAGTCTTCTCTTCTCCCGAAAACTGGACGGGTAATCATCCAGAAAAGCGATTCGGAGGCGTTGTGACCTTTCACAACCCCTTCTGGTAAGCATAATCAGTAGCTTCTGTGCTTATACACAGTGCTGTAAGGTTCTACACACGAGGCGCTGCCTCCTCTTCTTTCTCTTTTTTCCTTTTAGGTGTTGGGGAGTGGCACTTTGTGCCATAACAAATGCTCTCTCTGCTTCCCACGTACAGTTCTCTCCATGCGTTATTTGTATTAGAAATCATATATCTAGAACTTATGTATGGGCTATTCCCTCCCTCCCCTTTTTTATCATGTGGGCAGCATCGCTAATTGCTTCCTGGATCTCCTCCTACACTCCTGCATGCGTTCCATAGGCAGGAAGTGTCGAGGAGAACAACGCCCTCTCACTTCCGGTTTTGGGATCACATGTGCGTTCCACAAGCACCGCGTGCGTTCCAAATACCGGAAGTGGTGCTTTTTTCAATATTCAAGCAGCCATTTGGTTATCCAGGAGGTGGGGCAGGTTTAAGGGGCCAAATTCAGATATATAGATCTGTGATACACTAGCACAAGTGCACCTCACCATACCAGGAGGTCTGCTATATAATTATCATATAATTTTTTTGCCCCAGAATATCAGATGAGCAATTACCCTTAGTGAAACCTGCAACAACTTATTCTTTACCTAGCAACTACTATAATTGAAGTTTGTCAACATCTTATTACTTATCCTCAGTCCCCTGATGAACCAGTTTTTACGGATACTGGGGAAACGCGTTGGGACGAGCTGCTAAGAAAGGACGAACATCTTCAATCCTTACAGGCAAGGTAATAGTAGGCAACAGCGAGGGCTTAGCCACCGAGAGGTGGGGTCACCCCTTTCAGGGCGGGTGCTCCGCCTGTAGGCAGGGTTACATTGACGGACGTATAAGGGATTTGGTTCCCCCTCCCTCCCCGGTCCAGACTTCACCTCTCGTTCACCGTCTGGCCAGGTCCACAGTCATCTAACTGTAAGTTGCCGTAATTTTTTATATATCGGATTGTACTATCCTGGATACGTCCAAAGTCAGGCCTTGTCTATCTATCTGACTTAGCCTAAGATTATATCTAGATGGGGTAATATTTTAACAAATGAAAGTAAAAGTTATGTTTTATATGAAAAGTCATTTTTCTCTGTGATACTCTGTACAGTATTAGAACAAAGTTTTATGCAAATCGACTTCGGATGTTTTAGCAGAAGTCGATTCACTCATCCCTAATTATTTCACCCCATAAATACATCCACGCCCCTCTTAAACTTTTTTAGTGAACTCACCATCATCACCACCTCCTCAGGCAGAGAGTTCCATAGTCTCACTGCTCTTACCGTAAAGAATCCTTTTCTATGTTTGTGTACAAACCTTCTTTCCTCCAGACTCAGAGGATGTTCCCTCGTCACAGTCACAGTCCTGGGGATAAATAGATGATGGGAGAGATCTTTGTACTGACCCCGATAGATTTATACATAGTAATTAGATCTCCCTTCAGTTGTCTTTTTTCTAAAGTGAAAAACCCTAATTTTGATATTCTTTCAGAGTACTGTAGTCCACCCATTCCAGTTGCCCTCCTCTGAACCCTCTCCAGTAGTGATGGATGAAAATCGTCCAGGACGATTCCCAAATGCGATCAAATGTTCGCGAACTGTAAGTTTGCGGCGGGCCTCATTCACTTTAATGGCAGAAAAAGCAGAATTTGACTTCAGGTCATATTTGCAGCCACCAAATACTTACTAGAAGTGCACAAATAGTCCCACAACATGGACAGTGACATACTAGAAGGGGATCAATGAAAAAAATTCCCACAAAAAATATGTATTTTAATCAGGGGCCATTTTTATGTGTCTTAAAGGGAAATTCTCAAAAATGTGCCCTGCTGTAGCCTAGAAATATTTTATTTTAGGCCATGGGAGTACGGGCCATAAAAATTAGGCATTCACCTGACATAAAAGAAATTGTGATTATGTGTCTCGAGGTACATTATGCTGTCAATAGATACAATTTTTACTGTAGGCCACTGGAGTTCAGGCCCCAAACATTAGGCATTAACCGTACAGAAAAGATGAAGTGAATATGTAGCTGGAGGCCTTAATTAATATTTGGTGGAAGCCGGTGTATCGCAGGCCTCAATCAATATTTGGTGTAACCAAGTATATCAATCCCCTCTATCAGTATTTTGTGTAAAGAGGTATATAGAACCCCTTAATGAGTATTTGCTGGAAGCTAGTATATCAACCCCTTGATCAATATTTGGTTGAAGCCGGTGTATCGCAGGCCTCAATCAATAGTGATGGATGAACATCTGCCTGGACGGTTCTCGAATGCGATCGCACGATCAAAAGTTCACGGCGTGTCCCATTCATTTTAATAGCAGGCGAAACTGAAAAACCTTCAGCTCATATTTGCTGCCAAGAAATAATTACTAGAAGTGCACAAATAGTCCCACAACATGGACAGTGACATACCAGATGTATTATTTGAATTTGCGTTCTCCATTCATAATTTTTTTCAATGCGAAATATCAGCAATATAATTTTCGCGTACGCTCATGCGCAAAATAGGCTGCAGATGGCAACACTATTGTCAGCAGCGGACATGTTAAAAAAAAGCCCACACTGCGGAGCCATGTGCCGGCGTCCTGGGAGCGCCAGATGTGACCGTGCATGATGGATGTTTCGTTCCAGATACATTTGAACTCTGCTTTTTGCCTCCTGAGCACTGTAAATTCTGCCTGCTTCTCCTCCCTATGTGGTGCTCCGTCTCTCCTTCTGAACTCCCTGCCTCTTCTTCTCTTGTGGGCACTCACGTGATGTCCATCGACACTTTATCATCGTCACCTTTGCCACCACTAACGTTAGAGATCTCGGAGTAGGCAGCAACAGCGGAGACCACCCTCCTTGGGCTGATCTGGGTACTGTCGTCAGATAGCTGAGTGGCGGCCGTTGCTACCTCCTCTTCCTGATCTGATGCCAAGAATGGCTGCGCATCGGAAAGGTCTAGTAATGCATAGGAAAATAATTCCTCGGACTCGAGCGGAGGGGATATGGTGGTGGTGGTGGTGTATTTGGGGGGGCACACAGCAGAGAGTGAGGAGGGTGCAGATAGAGAGGATGAGGAGGGTGCATAAGCGGAAGGCTAAGTGAGCCACTCAACCAAGTCTGGTGCGTCCTTTGACATAATCGTACGCACCTTCTGCAACTTCCCACTTAGGCTCCGGCCTGGGGCACCTGCCCGACGCCTACCACCCCTGCGGAAGGGCCTGCCTCTTTCTCTGCCTGTCATTTTTTAAATGACCCTGTGACAAAAGTCTCTATAGAAGAGCAGTATTTGTGGAAGAAGGTATATAACACCCCTGCTTCAATCAATTTTTGTTAAATTATTTTTTCCAATACCGTTTGTCACTGTGTAGCAAAAGGAATGCAGCCAAACCACAAACAAATGCTGCAGTACCCAAATGCACTATATAGAAAGTATATTATTGGTATATAACACCCTGTGTAGCTGCAGTATCGCTGCAGAACCGCAGACAACTGCTGCACAATACAAATCCACTATAATATACTTTCTATGTTAGAAAGTATATTATAAGTGTATTACACCCCTCTGTACTGCACACCTATCAATAGTACACCTATACCAGTCCTTAAAAGGACTTTTGTGGCCCTATTTGATAGCGTTTTTGTCCCTAACAGTCTGTCCTGCTCCACACAGCAACCTTTCCCTAAACTGACAAAAGACTGAATGTAAAATGGTGGCCAGATCGGGTCTATTTATAAGGTAAGGGGTGTGTCCATGGGCTGAAATGTCTCAATTGGCTGTCCTTTACCACCTGATGGATGTGTGATGGGTCAAAGTTGTTCACAATATAAAAGAATATGGCGGACGCGAATATCTCCATATGTTCGCATGTTCGGTGAATCGCAAGCGGGCAAAGTTCGCCACAAACCGACTGCCATCTCTATCAATCAATATTTAGTGGAAGCTGGTATATCAATCCTCTCTATCAGTATTTTGTGGAAACAGGTATATAGAACCCCTTAATGAGTATTTGCTGGAAGCTGGTATATTAAACCCCTTAATCAATATTTAGCGGAAGCCGGTGTATCGCAGGCCTCAATCAATATTTTGTGGAAGCCAGAATATCAATCCCGTCTATCAGTACTTTGGGGAAACAGGTATATAGAACCCCTTAATGAGTATTTGCTGGAAGCTGGCATATCAAACCCCTTAATCAATATTTTGTGGAAGCCGTTGTATCGCAGGCCTCAATTAATATTTTGTGGAAGCCGATGTATCACACCCCTCAATCAATATTTTATGGAAGCTGGTGTATCACACACCTTAATCAGTATTTTGTGGAAGCAGGTATATCGCACCCCTTAATAAGTTTTTTGGCGGCAACAGGTATATCACACCAGTTGCAATTAGTTATTCCAATGGCGTTTGTCCCTCTATCTAGCTGCAGTATCTCAGCAGAACCGCATACAACTGCTGCACAATACAAATGCACTATAATATACTTTTTATGTTAGACGGTATATTATAGGTATATCACATGCCTCAATCAGTTTTTTTTGAGGGGGCAACAGGTATATCACACCAATTGCAATTAGTTATTTCAATAGCATTTGTCCCTCTATCTAGCTGCAGTATCGCAGCAGAACCGCACACAACTGCTGCACAATACAAATGCACTATAATATGCTTTCTATGTTACAAAGTATATTATAAGCATATCACACCCCTCAGTATGTCACACCAATTGATAGCACACCTATACCAGTCCTTAACCCCTTCACGACTGCAATCCGTCTATATACGTGATAGCTGCACATACCCCGTGCAGCTACCACGTGTATAGACGTCATTGCAGTTCTTTAATCCAAGCGCTGCAAAGTGCTTGGATTAAAGCTTCTACCCCTGTCCTGCTGCTGTCACCGACAGCATACAGTCTAGTAATGCCGGCAAGGGACCAATCAGAGTGGTCCCTTGCCGGCAATCGATCCGATTGGTTAGTCTGTGCAGACTAACCAATCAGATCGTGGCAGTGTTAAAATGCCGGTTTCAGGCTCTGATCTGCGCTCTGCAGATCAGAGCTTTAAATCGGGTAGTGTCCTGAAGCCCCCGATCTGTGCCCCCTTCTTGTGTGCCTCCAACCCCCCACCACCACCGTGAGCCCTGCCGTTGCCATCGGTCCCCGCCCCCCCATCCATGTATCCTGCCCCTGATGCGGTCCGCCCCCTTCCCGCCCAATACATTCATCCTGCCCCGATCTGTAATTTCTGAATGCTGGCCGTATCCCCCCCCCTTTTCCAGCACTGCCCCCTACCCCCGGTGCAGTCCCCCTGCTGTGTGTGATGGCGGCGGCTCCATTCCTGAGCCGCTGCCATCAGCAGCGAGTGTCAGCTCTATGCTGACACTCTGCTGTAACCCCATAGATGCTGCGGCAGCGGCATCCATGGGGTTAATAGAGGGAGGGGGCTCCCTCTCTCAACCGTCGGGGCTGCTGCGCTGCGATTGCAGCGCCCGATGGTTGCCATGGCAACCGGACGCCTTTGCAAAGGCGTCCGGTTGCCATGGCAAAGGCGTCCGGTTGCCATGGCAAAGGCGTCAGGTGCTGCCACCTACAGGACATCTGGTAGTATTATACTTTGGAATGCAAGAGCATTGTAAAGTATAGTACAACCATCAGCCCCACTGGATCTTCAAGATCCAAGAGGGAAGTGATAAAAAAAAAAAGTGAAAATAATAAAAGTAAAAATAAAAAAATAAAAAAAGGAAAATAAATTTTTTTATTGCCTTTTCCTATAAAAAAATTAAAAAACAAAACAAAAACCACACATATTAAGTATCACCACGTCCGTAATGACCATCTCTATAAATATATCACATGATCAATCCCGTCCAATAAACACCATAAAAAATAAAAAATAAAAACTGTGTAAAAAAAAGCCATTTTTGTCACCTTAAATCACAAAAAGTGCAACACCAAGCGATCAAAAAGGCGTATACACCCCAAAATAGTACCAATCAACCGTTACCTCATCCCGAAAAAAATGAGCCCATATTTAAGACAATCGCCCAAAAAATAATAAAAAACTATGGCTCTCAGACTACGGTTTCAGAAATGCTATTATTGTGTAAAACTTAAATAAATAAGAAAAAGTATACATATTGGGTATTTCCACGTCCGTAAAGATCTGCTCTATAAAACTGTCACATAACCTAACCCCTCAGATGAACGCTGTAAATAAAAAATAAAAAAAACAGTTCCAAAACAGCCAATTGTCACCTTGCCCCATAAAGTGTAATAATGAATGATCAAGAAATCATATGTACCCAAAAATGGTACCAATAAAAACCTCAACTCTTTCTGCAAAAAACTAGCCCCTGCACAAGACGATCAGTAGAAAAATAAAAAACATATGGCGTTCAGAAAATAGACACACAAAAACATAATTTCTTTTTCAAAAATGCCTTATTATGTAAAACTGAAACAAACAAACAAAAACGTTGACATATTTGATATCCGTAACAACCTGCTCTATAAAAATAGCACATGATTTACCATGTCGGATGTATCTTGTAAAAAATTCAAGATGACAAAACGGTGCCAAAACAGCAATTTTTTTGTTACCTTGCCTCACAAAAAACGTAATATAGAGCAAT
This sequence comes from Bufo bufo, assembly GCF_905171765.1. Taxonomy (NCBI): domain Eukaryota; kingdom Metazoa; phylum Chordata; class Amphibia; order Anura; family Bufonidae; genus Bufo; species Bufo bufo. Next base: position 160,611,375 of record NC_053391.1, read on the forward strand.
TAATAATCATATGTACCCCAAAATAGTACCAATAAAACTGTCACCTTATCCCCTTAGTTTCCAAAATAGGGTAACTTTTTGGGAGTTTCTACTGTAGGGGTGCATCAGGGGGGCTTTAAATGGGACATTGTGTCTAATAACCAGTCCAGCAAAATCTGCCTTTCAAAAACCATGTGGAGTGCTTTTCCTTCTGTGCCCTGCCGTGCGCCCTTACATCAGTTTACGACCACATGTGGGGTGTTTCTGTAAACTGCAGAATCAGAGTAATAAATATTGAGTTTTGTTTGGCTGTTAACCCTCAATGTGTTAAAGAAAAAAGTTTAATAAAAAGGAAAATCTACCAAAAAAGTGAAATATAGAAATTTCATCTCCATTTTCCTTTAACCGCCTCCGGACCGCCTAAGGCGGCAGCTGCAGGCAGAGTCACGCATATACGCGTCATCTCGCGAGACTTCGCTCAAAGCCGGCCCGCGCATCGCGCGCCGGCAAAAGTTCGAGGAGTATTTCGTCAGCAACCTGCCAGCCAATGATCGTTGCTGGCAGGTTGCTGATTTTTAAAAAATCGAATCACAAGCCATCTAACACCTTATATTTATAAATATAAGGTGTTAAATGGCTTCTCTGCTCCTCTGCTGGTCCTTTTGGTCGGTTGGTTCCAGCAGAGGAGCAGACATCACAGTGAGTACCCACCAACACCACACTTAGCCCCCAGATCACCCCCCATCACCCCAATTAACCCCTTGATCACCCCTTGATCGCCCCTGTCAATCACTAGTGAAAGGGAAAAAAGTGATCAGTGTAAACTGTCACTTTTTTTTCCCACTAGTATTGACTGTTAGGTTTTAGGATAGTTTAGGCCCCTTGGTTAGGTAGTTAGCGTCAGTTAGCACCCAGCCCACCGCACCCCGCACCGCAGTCACTGATTCGCTGATTAGCGTATCGCTAATCAGCATTTGTACTTTTATAGTATCTGTAAGTGATCAAAACTGATCACAGTCAGATCTATAATTGTATTAGTGTCGCCCTCCACCCAAAACGCAGTCTTTGCCCGATCAGGCCTGATCGGTCGCCCACACGTGCGTTCACCCACGCCTGCCCCGCCGCAGTGACCAAAAATATATATTTTTTGATCACTGCACAATCACTTTATAAAAAAAAAATCAGTTTTGATATTTTTTATCAATCGCAGCGGCCTCCGGTACTTCGCTAGCCTCCCATTTGTAAGACAGGCTTGCTTTTTTTCTTGGGTAGTCTCAGGGAATACCCCTAAATTTAGTAGTCCAAATGTCAAACAGGGGGTATTCTTCTGAAGAGGCCTACAGGCTTCTGACCCAGTCGGATGAGGAATGGGAACCCTCATCTGACGAATCTAGCGGGTCAGAATATGAACCTGTAGAAAGCAGTGGCAGTCTGACCCAAAGTTCGGACGAGGAGGTTGAGGTCCCTGATAGCACCAGGCGTACCCGGCCCCTTGTTGCTAGACCACAGGTTGCGCAGGATCCGCTTCAAGAGCAGCAGAGTGGGGCTGGCGCTGTCGGATTACGTGGTGAGGCATACACCAGCAGCGCAGCCCTCCCTGGACCTAGTACCAGCACTGCCGTACAACATGGTGAAGTGGCGAGCACCAGAAGGGCAGTTGAAGCTGGTATGGTGGCACGTGCAATAGTTATCCCGTCGCAGCCACCGCACAGACAGGCCCGTAGAGCCCCTAGAGTCCCTGAGGTGCTGGCAAACCCTGATTGGCAGTCCCCAACTTCAGCCGCACCTGTAGTTCCCCCTTTCACCGCCCAGTCTGGAGTTCGGGTTGAGACAGCTCAGATCGGTTCGGCACTGGGATTTTTTGAGCTGTTCTTGACTGCAGAGCTCTTGGACTTAGTCGTGGCAGAAACAAATCGGTATGCCACTCAATTTATAGCCACCAACCCGGAAAGCTATTATGCCCAGCCTTTCCGGTGGAAACCAGTCCAAGTTTTCGAATGAAAAAAAATTCTGGGCCTTCTCCTCAACATGGGTCTAACCAAAAAGCATGGATTGCGGTCATATTGGTCCATGAACCCAATTCATCACATGCCCATGTTCTCTGCTGCTATGTCCAGGGCACGATTTGAGGCCATCCTGCGTTTCCTGCACTTTAGCGACAACACCACCTCCCGTCCCAGATGCCACCCAGCTTTTGACCGGCTCCACAAAATTCGGCCCCTCATAGACCACTTCAACAACAAATTTGCAGATTTGTATACCCCTGAGCAAAACATCTGCGTAGACAAGTCCCTTATACATTTTACCGGGCGCCTTGGCTTCAAACAATACATCCCAAGCAAGTGCGCCCGGTATGGGGTCAAATTGTAAAGGGCCACAGGCTATACCCACAAATTTCGGATCTATGAGGGAAAAGATCAGACCCTGGAGCCGGTCGGTTGCCCTGACTACCTTATTTGGCAAGGGGTACCATCTTTATGTGGACAATTTTTACACAAGTGTGCCCCTCTTCAGGCATTTGTTCCTAGAACAGATTGGCTGCTGTGGCACCGTGCGACCTAGTCGCCGGGGCTTCCCCCAACGGCTCGTTACCACCCGTCTTGCAAGGAAGGAGAGGGCTGCCTTGTGTAACGAAGAACTGCTCGCGGTGAAATGGAGAGACAAGCATGACGTTTACATGCTCTCCTCCATTCACGCAGACACGACAATACAAATTGAACGGGCAACCAGTGTCATTGAAAAGCCCCTCTCAGTCCACGACTATAATGCACTCATGGGAGGGGTGGACTTCAATGACCAGATGTTGGCTCCCTATTTAGTTTCCCGATGCACCAGACGCTGGTATAAGAAGGTGTCTGTATATTTGATTCAATTGGCGATGTACAATAGTTTTGTTCTCTACAGTAAGGCTGGAGGAACAGGATCCTTCCTCAAATTTCAGGAAGAGATCATCGCAAACCTCCTGTATCCAGGAGGTTCCGTGGCCCCAACCACCAGTGTAGTGAGCCGTCTACACGAGCGACATTTCCCCAATGTCGTTGCTGGTACCTCAACCCAACTGTCACCCCGAAAAAGATGTCGTGTCTGTAGCAGGAGTGGAATAAGGCGTGACACCCGCTATTTCTGTGCTAACTGCCCTGACCACCCTGCCCTATGCTTAGGGGAGTGTTTCCGGAAGTACCACACACAGGTACACTTAGCATAGGGATTGCATCTCACAGGACAGGCACACAGGGCTATTAGGGCCCTTTCACTCACAGCTGCTGCAAACCTCTCCTTTCACCTGGGATAAAGTGCATAATGTACTTCGCCACATCTTTGGGCGATTTGCACTTTGCACATTGTCCCATGGGGAAGGAGAGGTTTGTCCTATAAAGGTAAAAAAAAAAAAAAAAAAAAAAAAACACCGGTAAGCAAAAAAGTTAACGTTTAGTTCAAAAAGTTAAATAAAGTTTATATGTTCCGTTCAAATGTTATTATAAAGTTAATAAATTTATTGCGTTGCGGCCTGGTTTTTTCTTTTTTGTTTTGTTTTTTTTACCTTCCAGGTGGACCAACCGATCGACTAGCTGCAGCACTGATGTGCATTCTGACAGAAGCATTGCGCTGCTGTCAGATTACACAAAAGTCGGTGTATGCGGCGCTGCAAGACGAGATTTCTCCTCTGCAGTAAAAGATACGTTTGCCGAGGCATATGAGCTGAGGAGGCGGCGGTGTTCATATACTTTGGCAAACACTTTGTATAAAAAAAAAAAATTAAAAATCCCGGCAATGATTTATTCATCCACATCGATTGATGTGAATGGAGAAATCGGATTTGCCAGGGCATACGAGCTAAGTGGGTATGGATGTTGGGCGGACCTCCTATGTCCTGGCAGACGCCTTTCCCCTCCTTTTTTTTTTTGGCAGAGATTTTTTCATCCACATTGATCGATGCGAATGAAGAAATCTGTGCCGTTCATTTTTTCTTTCAGCCCAGAGGCTGAACGGAAAAAAAAATATCTCATTACCCGTATGCTCAATATAAGGAGAATAGCAGAAACTCCTAATGCTGGCCATACATGTAATGATTGCGGAGACCCTCAAATGCCAGGGCAGTACAAACACCCCACAAATGACCCCATTTTGGAAAGAAGACACCCCAAGGTATTCACTGAGGGGCATATTGAGTCCATGAAAGATTTTAATTTTTGTCCTAAGTTAGCGTAAAGGGAGACTTTGTGAGAAAAAATAAATAAATCAATTTCCGCTAACTCATGCCCCTCATTGAATACCTTGGGGTCTTCTTTCCAAAATGGGGTCACATGTGGGGTATTTATACTGCCCTGTAATTTTAGGAGCCCTAAAGCGTGAGAAGAAGTCTGGGATCCAAATGTCTAAAAATGCCCTCCTAAAAGGAATGTGGGCCCCTTTGCGCATCTAGGCTGCAAAAAAGTGTCACACATCTGGTATCGCTGTACTCAGGAGAAGTTGGGGAATGTGTTTTGGGGTGTCATTTTACATATACCCATGCTGGGTGAGAAAAATATCTTGGTCAAATGCCAACTTTGTATCAAAAAAATGGGAAAAGTTGTCTTTTGCCGAGATATTTCTCTCACCCAGCATGGGTATATGTAAAATGACAACACCAAAACACATTGCCCAACTTCTCCTGAGTATGGCGATACCAGATGTGTGAGACTTTTTTGCAGCCTAGGTGGGCAAAGGGGCCCACATTCCAAAGAACGCCTTTAGGATTTCACAGGTCATTTTTTACACATTTTGATTTCAAACTACTTCCCACACATTAGGGCCCCTAAATTGCCAGGGAAGTATAACTACCCCACAAGTGACCCCATTTTGGAAAGAAGACACCCAAAGGTATTCCGTGAGGGGCATGGCGCGTTCCTAGAATTTTTTATTTTTTGTCACAAGTTAGCGGAAAATGACGATTTTTTTTTTTCTTACAAAGTCTCATATTCCACTAACTTGTGACATAAAATAAAAACTTCCATGAACTCACTATGCCCATGATGAAATACCTTGTGGTGTCTTCTTTCCAAAATGGGGTCACTTGTGGGGTAGTTATACTGCCCTGGTATTCTAGGGGCCCTAATGTGTGGTAAGTAGTTTTAAATCAAAATGTGTAAAAAATGACCTGTGAAATCCTAAAGGTGCTCTATGGAATGTGGGCCCCTTTGCCCACCTAGGCTGCAAAAAAGTGTCACACATCTGGTATCTCCGTACTCAGGAGAAGTTGGGCAATGTGTTTTGGGGTGTCATTTTACATATACCCATGCTGGGTGAGAGAAATATCTCGGTCAAATGCCAACTTTGTATAAAAAAATGGGGGTATCCGCTATGTAAGCCCCACAAAGTGACTTCAAACCTGAACTGGTCCTTAAAAATTGGGTTTTGGAAATGTTCTTAAAAATTTTAAGAATTGCTTCTAAACTTCTAAGCCTTGTAACGTCCTAAAAAAATAAAATAACATTTCCAAAATGATATCAACATAAAGTAGACATATGGGGAATGTTAAGTGATAAATATTTTATGAGGTATCACTTTCTGTTTTAGAAGCAGACAAAAAAGAAATTTAGAAAATTGAGATTTTTTTTTTTTGGTAAATTTGGGATTTTTTCATAAATAAAGGTGATATACAGGTTCTTCTCAGAAAATTAGCATATTGTGATAAAGTTCATTATTTTCTGTAATGTACTGATAAACATTAGACTTTCATATATTTTAGATTCATTACACACAACTGAAGTAGTTCAAGCCTTTTCTTGTTTTAATATTGATGATTTTGACATACAGCTCATGAAAACCCAAAATTCCTATCTCAAAAAATTAGCATATCATGAAAAGGTTCTCTAAACGAGCTATTAACCTAATCATCTGAATCAACTAATTAACTCTAAACACCTGCAAAAGATTCCTGAGGCTTTTAAAAACACCCAGCCTGGTTCATTACTCAAAACCGCAATCATGGGTAAGACTGCCGACCTGACTGCTGTCCAGAAGGCCATCATTGACACCCTCAAGCAAGAGGGTAAGACACAGAAAGAAATTTCTGAACGAATAGGCTGTTCCCAGAGTGCTGTATCAAGGCACCTCAGTGGGAAGTCTGTGGGAAGGAAAAAGTGTGGCAGAAAACGCTGCGCAACGAGAAGAGGTGAGCGGACCCTGAGGAAGATTGTGGAGAAGGACCGATTCCAGACCTTGGGGGACCTGCGGAAGCAGTGGACTAAGTCTGGAGTAGAAACATCTAGAGCCACCGTGTACAGGCGTGTGCAGGAAATGGGCTACAGGTGCCGCATTCCCCAGGTCAAGCCACTTTTGAACCAGAAACAGCGGCAGAAGCGCCTGACCTGGGCTACAGAGAAGCAGCACTGGACTGTTGCTCAGTGGTCCAAAGTACTTTTGCAAACTTTGCATGTCATTCGGAAATCAAGGTGCCAGAGTCTGGAGGAAGACTGGGGAGAGGGAAATGCCAAAATGCCTGAAGTCCAGTGTCAAGTACCCACAGTCAGTGATGGTCTGGGGTGCCATGTCAGCTGCTGGTGTTGGTCCACTGTGTTTTATCAAGGGCAGGGTCAATGCAGCTAGCCATCAGGAGATTTTGGAGCACTTCATGCTTCCATCTGCTGAAAAGCTTTATGGAGATGAAGATTTCATTTTTCAGCACGACCTGGCACCTGCTCACAGTGCCAGAACCACTGGTAAATGGTTTACTGACCATGGTATTACTGTGCTCAATTGGCCTGCCAACTCTCCTGACCTGAACCCCATAGAGAATCTGTGGGATATTGGGAAGAGAAAGTTGAGAGACGCAAGACCCAACACTCTGGAAGAGCTTAAGGCCACTATCGAAGCATCCTGGGCCTCCATAACACCTCAGCAGTGCCACACGCTGATTGCCTCCATGCCACGCCGCATTGAAGCAGTCATTTCTGCAAAAGGATTCCCGACCAAGTATTGAGTGCATAACTGAACTTAATTATTTGAAGGTTGACTTTTTTTGTATTAAAAACACTTTTATTTTATTGGTCGGATGAAATATGCTAATTTTTTGAGATAGTAATTTTGGGTTTTCATGAGCTGTATGCCAAAATCATCAATATTAAAACAAGAAAAGGCTTGAACTACTTCAGTTGTGTGTAATGAATCTAAAATATATGAAAGTCTAATGTTTATCAGTACATTACAGAAAATAATGAACTTTATCACAATATGCTAATTTTCAGAGAAGAACCTGTATATTGACTCAAATTTTTGACTGTCATGAAGTACAATGTGTCACGAGAAAACAATCTCAGAATGGCTTGGATAAGTAAAAGCGTTCCAAAGCTATTACCACAAAGTGACGCATGTCAGATTTGTAAATTTTGACCTGGACACTGGGGCATCAATGACCTTTGGTCATGAAAGGGTTAAAAGGTCTTTTGTGGCCCTATTAGCTAGCGTTTGGTGTCCCTAACAGTCTGTCCCTGCTCCACACAGCAACCTCTCCCTACACTGGAAAAACACAGAATGTAAAATGGCTGCCAGATTGGGTTTATTTGTAGGGTAGGGGGTGTGTCCATGTGCTGAAACATCTCAATTGGCTGTCCTGTCCCACCCGATGGATGTGTCATGGGTCAAAGTACTGCACAATGCAAAAGAATATGGCATCAGCAGAGATCGCCATATGCTCGCCTGTTCGGCAAACCGCGAACGAACAAAGTTCGCTGCAAAATGACTGCAAGGCCATCTCTACTCTCCAGCTCTGCTATGTCTGCCTTGGTCACAGGAGACCAGAACTGTACACAGTACTCCATGTGTGGTCTGACTAGTGATTTATAAAGTGCAGGACTATGTTCTTATCAAGGGCATCTATGCCCCATTTGATGCAACCCATTATCTTATTAGCCTTGGTAGTAGCTGCCTGACACTAGTTTCTACAGCTTAGTTTTCTGTTCACTAAAATTCCTAGGTCCTTTTCCATGTCAGTGTTAACCAGTGTTTTACCATTTAGTATGTACTGGTGACTTGCATTTTTCCTTCCCATGTGCATAACTTTACATTTATCAGTGTTAAACCTCATCTTCCACTTCTATGCCCAAGCTTCCAATCTATCCAGATCCATCTGTAGCAGTATACTGTCCTCTTCCATGTTAACTACTTTACACAGTTTAGCATCATCTGCAAAAATGTATATTTTACTGTGCAAGTCTTCTACAAGATCATTAATAAAAAGATTGAAGAGAATAGGGCCCAGTACTGAACCCTGTGGTACCCCATTAGTGACGGTGTGACCCAATTTGAGTATGTGCCGTTAATAACCACCCTCAGTTTTTTTTATCAATGAGACAGTTACTTACCCACATACAGTACAGACATTTTCCCCCAGTCCAAGCATTCTCATTTTATATACTGACCTCTTATGTGGTACAGTGTCAAATGCTTTGGCGAAGTCCAGATATACGACATCCATTGATTCACCGCGGTCAAGTCTAGAACTTACCTCCTCATAGAAACTGATTCAATTAGTTAATATGGCATTGCTGATATGCATTATTTGCTTATTTTCATTGATGTACTCCAAGATAGCATCTCTTAGAAAACCTTCAGTTTACCCACGACAGATGTTAAACTTATCGGCCTATAGTTTGCTATGCGCCAATCCTGTGGAACACAGGATAGAGTCCTTAAATATCAGAAATAAGGGTCTGGCTATGATATTACTTAATTCACTTAGGATACGGGGGTGTATGCCATCTGGTCCCAGCAATTTGTCTATTTTGATCTTTTTAAGAAGCTGTGTACTTCTTCCTGGGTCATACAGGGCACTTTGAATTTATATAATTGAAGAACATTTTAGGTTTAATTTTACTCTCTTTGGCAATTAATCTCTTGGTCTCTAGTTTGGCTGCTTTTATTTGTCTTTTACATAGTCTATTTTTTTCCTTATAGTTTTTCAATGCTTCATAGCTACCATCCTGTTTTAGTGATTTAAATGCTTTCTTTTTGTCATTTATTGCTTTCTTTAAATTTATATTTATCCACCATGTTTTTTTCTTGTTCCTTAACCTTTTATTCCCATAAGGTATGTACGTCTCACAATTAGATTTTAAGATGCTTTTAAAAATATCCCATTTTGTGGCTGTATTTATGGAATTCATGGAAACAGACAATAGAGGCTTGCAGCTCAATTTCATGTTAACAGTCATAGGTAGAATGCTGTTATACCTTGTATATCATGTAAATATGCTGGTTAATTAAAATTGAAACCCCCAAAAAAAAAATTTAAATAAACTGCAAGCGGGTGCAAATTGAATTCAAAGAAACATGATCGAGTCTTGACGCTCAATTTCATGATAAAACTTACAGGTAGTTGTTCTCTGCTATTTATGCGATTTGACTGTGTTTGTGGCATCTGAGCGCTGTTTGGATATATTGAGCGCTCAGATCCAAGCCATCTGGGGATATGTTAAATGTCTATATTTACTGTAATGGTTGGGACATTGTATATTTGAATAATGATGTATGTCCTATTGTCCCCACGTGTGTATTGGCGATTTCCCTTTGTCCTGAGAGATAATTGAATTACTCCTCGGTTGTCTCCAGGACAGAAGACATTGTTTAAATCTATGTATTCTCCTGCCTGGGGAGGATTTTGTATGGGAGTGTTTAAACTGTAAACTGTTTTTTTGCTGCAGTAATCACGTATATATGCTGGTTAATTAAATTGAACCCTCTAAAAAAAGGATTTTTGTGAAAATGGGGAAAAATGAAAGTATTTTCTTGCAGGTAGCTGCTTTTGAGCTGCAATTCTATTAGGAGACATAGCCAGACACAGCTCCTTTCTTATCACTCGATGACTGTCAGCTACCCTGCTTGTCCCTATTCTACACACACAATACTTCTTTGTAATCCTAGCCTTTCCCTTCACTCTCCCTGGCAATATGATGCTAGCTTGGTTGCTTTCTGACTGTCCCTGATTGATTTATTACTGTCCCTGATTCCATAAGATAATTTTCTTGTCAGACACTGTAAGATCCAACCACCCACATTCACAGCCCAGCACAGAATGGCGTTCAGCTACAGCACCTCCCTGACTGCTGCAGCACTGATTGGCTCACGCAGACTGTCTGTCAGCCTAGGAGCCAATCTGGGCAAGCCGTTCCCCCCCTCCCCCACTTCCTCTCAGGGTCATGTAAGACCTCTTCTTCCTAGTGTTTTTTCCCGCTGACATGCACTAAAATGGTGCTAAAGTTCCAAATATATATATATAAGACAGCTCTCACCTTTGTTGCTTTCACGGAAGCGCGGGCCCAGTCAGAACTTGACTGTATTCAAACGTAATTCAAAGATAAAACTTGTGGTCCAGCTTCCCATAAAAACTTGCAGCTTTATTAATAACAATAAAAACTGTTATCCAAACACAAATCTCATACAAGATCCATGATGTCTACGCGTTTTGGACTCCACAATCTCGGTCCTTACTCATGACAGAAAAGTGAATGTTCATCTCTGTTTAAACATGTGGTGCATCACATGCTCAAAAAGGGAGGATAACTAATCAGACACCAAAAACCAACACCGAATGCATCAGAAAGAAAAGATAACATATATATATATATATATATATATAGTGCTGAAAAACTATAAAGATAGTTCTTTTAGCGATATTGTAAAATCAGATTGTGTTTTCTGTTCAGACCTGTGGGAAAGCAACTTCCCAATTCAAACATTTAAATTGCCTCACTGCTGAGGAGTTTTCATTTGTGATCTCCTCCTCTGATGTAAAGAGTAACCCTTTGCACTCCCTGAACAGAAAACACTCTTGTATCTCCTTTATGCACAGTGGCAAAGTGAAAACTGGCTGCAGATACATTGCGAGTTTCATAATATGGTATATCTGATAAATGTTTGAGTATTCTGCTTTTCATTTGTTTTGTAGTGCAACCTATATATTGTAGAAGACATAATTATTATTGCATAATCTGTGTTGCAGTTCAAATACTGTTTTATGGTGTAATTCTTGCCATTCACAGTAGATGTCACTTTTTGACACACTGAACTGTATTTACAACAGATACATCTGTTAGTGTACTTTCACACTAGCTGCAAGGAACTCTGGGAAGCTGTTCAGGCGGGTGAACAGACTGTCGGATCCGTGCTGCCGCTTGTGCCCGAGTGCCCCCGGACTACAGCTCCGGCCCCATTGATTATAATGGGGGCTGGCCGGAGTTCTGGCGGCATCACTGCAAAAATGCCGAGAGGCGGCCAGAATAAAACTACGACATGTAGATTCTCTTCCACTTTTGTTAGATTCTCCTTCAACTTGCTATCCAGCAAGGAGAATCTAACAAAATTGGAAGAGTATCTTGCACAGTTTAAACAAGATAAATACAACAGAGATCTCCTGGACTATAAATCAAATGTGGTTTATTCCTGGACAGAAGTGAGAGCAAATACTCCCCGCTCAATTTTAAGAAAAACTGCTCGCTCAAAGAGAAAGCGTTTAGCTAAGGTTTCCTTTAGCTCAACTGAGATTGAGTCATCTGATTCAGCACCAGAAATGAACAATTCTCCTACTAATGTTAGTGTGAATACCACATATAGGTGCAACGGGAAGGAAACCAATGGCAAAAAACGCTGGACGCAGGAGGATGGTGATATCCCTCTCGCCACAAGCAGGAATAAATGATCTCCAAGTGATACATTTAACATCCACCATTTTGTCACAGACACAAGATGATTTATCAAAAAGGGGACTGTCATTCGCTCCAACGTGTCATTTTGATCTATAGAGAATAATCATAGATGTCAACAGACTAGCATGAATTTTGACTCAAAAAAAATATTTCCAGACCATGAATAATTTTTTTGATAAAGTTTTGGGTGTCAGTACACAGTATATTTCAAATACATCTATTTCTTCCTTAGATTTCAGGGAATTAGTACAAATAGCTTCTCTGCAGGAAATGCGCCAAGTGCATTACGACACTCACAAACAAAATACATTAAAAAAAATGTAAGCATCAAATAGTGATTTTTATCCATTACAATCGAGATCTTCTGCTCTGGATCTTTTCTAGGATCTAGTGGAAAAAGATTTATGTGCGTTACATGAAAAAATATTACTGAGAAAGGAAAGGGTGGGGTGCACAATTCCACATAAGAATGGTTTCAACATACAGTATCCATGGATGAACACAATGCAGTAAATGAATTAATGAAGAGATCGGATATAGTAATTAATGAAGCCGATAAGGGTAGAGCAGTTGTTCTAATGGATAGTTATGTGTACAAATCACAAATTTTGAAAATATTGGGAGATTTAACAACTTACTCCATACTGAAGAGCAATCCTCTCTCCCTCTATCAGGAAAAATTGCAAGATTTGGTGCAGTGTGGTTTTGCCATGGGTATTTTGAGCCAAAAAGAAATGGAATATATATGTGGAACATCCCATCAGGGGGTAACTAACTCTCCTTAGGGAGAAAGCACCTTAGTCAGTGTGAGGAGACTTATAGGCCATACATGATCCTCTGGAATTCTAGGAGGGAAGGGATGCAAATGAGCTCTTAACAATCAACAATCGTTTCTATCTTTCATGCTTTACTTAAGATACATAAAGGAGAGTTTCCACCCCCTATGAGACTAATAGTTGCTGGTAGTAATGGACGAACATTGGCTGGGGCGATTCACGAATGCGATCAAATGTTCGCGAACCGCAAGGTTCGTCGAGGCGGGCCCCATTCACTTTAATGGCGAACCTGAAAAACCTTCAGATCATATTAGCAGCCACCAAATACTTACTAGCAGTGCACAAATAGTCTCACAACATGGGCAGTGACATAATAGATGGGAATCAATGAAAAATTCCCACAAACAATATGTATTTTAATCAGGGGCCATTTTTATGCATCTTAAAGGGAAATTCTCAAAAATGTTTCCTGCTGTAGCCTATAAAAACTTTATTTTAGGCCACGGGAGTACGGGCCCTAAAAATTAGGCATTCAACTGACATAAAATAAATTTTACTGCAGGTCAGTTGAGTACAGGCCCCAAACATTAGGCATTCACCGTACAGAAAAGAACAAGTGATTATGTGACTGGAGGTACATTAAGCAGTCACCGTATAACAATTTTACTGTTGGCCAGTTAGATTACAGGCCCCAAAAATTATGCACTCACCGTACAGAAAAAAACAAATGATTATGTGGCTGGAGGTATATTAGACGGTCATTAACATAGTAACATAGTAACATAGTACATAAGGCCGAAAAAAGACACTTGTCCATCCAGTTCAGCCTGTCATCCTCCAAGTTGATCCAGAGGAAGGCAAAAAAAAAAAACTGTGAGGTAGAAGCCAATTTTCCCCACTTTAGGGGAATAAAAAATTCCTTCCCAACTCCAAACAGGCAATCAGAATAACTCCCTGGATCAACGACTCCTCTCTAGTAGCTATAGCCTGTAATATTATTACGCTCCAGAAATACATCCAGGCCCCTCTTGAACTCTTTTATTGTACTCACCATCACCACCTCCTCAGGCAGAGTTCCATAGTCTCACTGCTCTTACCGTAAAGAATCCTCTTCTATGTTTGTGTACAAACCTTCTTTCCTCCAGACGCAGAGGATGTCCCCTCGTCACAGTCACAGTCCTGGGGATAAATAGATGATGGGATAGATCTATGTACTGACCCTGATATATTTATACACATTAATTAGATCTCCCCTCAGTCGTCTTTTTTCTAAAGTGAATAACCCTAATTTTGATAATCTTTCAGAGTACTGTAGTTGCCCCATTCCAGTTATTACTTTAGTTGCCCTCCTCTGGACCTTCTCCAGCTCTGCTATGTCTGCCTTGTTAACAGGAGCCCAGAACTGTACACAGTACTCCATGTGTGGTCTGACTAGCGATTTGTAAAGTGGTAGGACTATGTTCTTATCACGTGCATCTATGCCCCTTCTGATGCAACCCATTATCTTATTGGCCTTGGCAGCAGCTGCCTGACACTGGTTTTTGCAGAGAAAATGGGTAAATTTAGACTCCAGCACTCACTTTTTTTCGAAGTATCAAGTTCTCCACTTTATTCAATAGTTACACACGGACAGTACAGGGCTCAAGATCTCTCTTGGTACAGGCTGTTTTTGCAGCTTAGTTTGCTGTTTATTAAAATTCCTAGATCCTTTTCCATGTCAGTTTTACCGAGTGTTTTACCATTTAGTATGTACGGGTGACTTGCATTATTCTTTCCCACGTGCATAACTTTACATTTGTCAGTGTTAAACCTAATCTGCCACTTATCTGCCCAAGCCTGCAATCTATCCAGATCCCTCTGTAGTAATATACTGTCCTCTTCAGTGTTATTTACTTCACACAGTTTAGTGTCATCTGCGAAAATTGATACTTTACTATGCAAGCCTTCTACAAGATCATTAATAAATATATTGAAGAGAATAGGGCCCAATACTGACCCCTGAGGTACCCCACTAGTGACAGTGACCCAATCTGAGTGTGTACCGTTAACAACCACCCTCTGTTTTCTATCATTGAGCCAGTTACTTACCCACATACAGATGTTTTCTCCCAGTCCGAGCATTTTCATTTTGTATACTAACCTTTTATGTGGTACAGTGTCAAATGCTTTGGAGAAGTAAAGATATATGACATCCATTGATTCGCCGCTGTCAAGTCTAGAACTTACCTCCTCATAGAAACTGATTAAATTAGTTTGGCATGACCGATCTCTCACGAAGCCATGCTGATATGGCGTTATTTGCTTATTTCCGTTGAGATGCTCTAAGATAGCATCTCTCAGAAAACCTTCAAACAGTTTACCCACAACAGATGTTAAACTTACCGGCCTATAGTTTCCAGGCTCTGTTTTTGGACCCTTTTTGAATATTGGCACCACATTTGCCATGCGTCAATCCTGTGGGACATTCCCTGTCAGTATAGAGTCCGCAAATATCAGAAATAAGGGTCTGGCTATGACATTACTTAATTCCCTTAGGATACGGGGGTGTATGCCAATTGGATATCAATTTTACAGCAGGCCAGTGGAGTACAGGCACCAAACATTAGGCATTCACCATACAGAAAAGAACAAGTGATTGTGTGCCTGGAGGTACATTAGGCGGTCACCGCATAACAATTTTACTGTTGGCCAGTTAGATTAAAGGCCCCAAAAATCATGCATTGTACAGAAAAGATCAAGTGACTATGTGACTGGAGGTATATAAGGCGGTCAACGTATAACAATTTTATTACAGGCCAGTGGAGTACAGACCCCAAACCTTATGCATTCACTGAACAGAAAATAACAAGTGATTATGTGGCTGGAGGTATATTAGACGGTCATTGGATATCAATTTTACAGCAGGCCAGTGGAGTACAGGCACTAAACATTAGGCATTCACCATACAGAACAAGTGATTGTGTGGCTGGAGATACATTAGGCGGTCACCATATAACAATTTTACTGTTGGCCAGTTAGATTACAGGTCCCAAAAATTGTGCACTCACAGTACAGAACAAAACAAATGATTATGTGGCTGGAGGTATATTAGACGGTCATTGGATATCAATTCTACTGCAGGCACGTGGAGTACAGGCACCAAATATTAAGCATTCACCATACAGAAAAGAACAAATGATTGTGTGGCTGGAGGTTCAATATTAGGGGGTCACCGCATAACAATTTTACTGTTGGCCAGTTAGATTATAGGCCCCAAAAATTATGCATTCAACGTACACAAAAGATCAAGTCATTATGTGGCTGGAGGTATATTAGACGGTCATTGGATATCCATTTTACTGCAGGCCAGTGG
This sequence comes from Bufo bufo, assembly GCF_905171765.1. Classification (NCBI taxonomy): domain Eukaryota; kingdom Metazoa; phylum Chordata; class Amphibia; order Anura; family Bufonidae; genus Bufo; species Bufo bufo. The sequence goes on from NC_053391.1 coordinate 160,627,163, forward strand.
AGTACAGGCCCCAAACATAGGCATTCACCGTAAAGAAAAGAACAAGTGATTATGTGGCTGGAGGTACACTAGGAGGTCACCGTATAACAATTTTACTGTTGCCTAGTTAGATTATAGGCCCCACAAATTATGCATTCACCGTACAGAAAAGATCAAGTTGTTGCGAATCCAACCTTGCCACTGGGTGCTGGAGAAGCCTGGTTGCTAGCCTCTTGCCCCAGGATTATGGGCCCTCTCATCAGCCCATGCTAAACTTAAACCCCATGGCGATTTGACTGTGTTTGTGGCATCTGAGCGCTGTTTGGATATATTGAGCGCTCAGATCCAAGCCATCTGGGGATATGTTAAATGTCTATATTTACTGTAATGGTTGGGACATTGTATATTTGAATAATGATGTATGTCCTATTGTCCCCACGTGTGTATTGGCGATTTCCCTTTGTCCTGAGAGATAATTGAATTACTCCTCGGTTGTCTCCAGGACAGAAGACATTGTTTAAATCTATGTATTCTCCTGCCTGGGGAGGATTTTGTATGGGAGTGTTTAAACTGTAAAGCTGTAAAGGATTGGCTGCTAGGTCATGTCCTCAGTTCCCAACCAGGTCCACGGGGGTGGTAACCTTGTTGGAAAATGTGTATAAGTCAATGCTTGTGTGTTCAATAAAGAGTTCCTGTTTTACATTCAACATAGATCATACCTCCTGACGAAGCCTACGTGGCGAAACACGTGTCGAGGTTGAAGCAGTGGGGGAATCGTGTTACCATTCTACAGCAGCAACATGGGTAGGTAACTTGGCAGCTGGATCAGGGTGGGACGAGAGGCTTGCAGTTCATTGTTATATGCCATCTTCATCAGTAGTATTGCACCGTCCATTGACACCTCACAGCATCCTTGGACAGATGTTGTGAACAATAGTCAGGTAGTTGTTTTATACTAGGGATTAGCAATTGCACCCGCAGCTACACTTTTGTTCACGGCCTCTGGTAAATTGTTGTTCTCTGCTATTTATGGTCACATTATCCCCCATTGTGATTCTCCACATTGTATAGCCCTTTGTGGCTCAGTCTCCATGTCCTGTCCCTTTTGAGCATTACCTGTAATGATCATGTGATTTATATTGAATAAAATGAGATTTTTTACCTTGTAAAAATCCTTGCTCTTTTTTTGTACAAGTTGCAGTAGGTTGGGGAGTGAGGTACTGTTTTTGGGTTATTGTAGACTCTAATTACATTCAACATAGAGCCTCGTCTCATGTGTATGGGGATTGCTATACGCTGTATACTCCCCTGGCTATAACTCCTAGCTCTTGTAAGAGCTGTACCTGCTCTCTGGATTTAGGAGAGGTTTACCCACTGGAGCCTGGAGTCTTGTCGTAGGTCCAGGGTGGGTAGGAGACGGTGAGACCTCAACCAAGCTTTGGCGGTTCGTGGGTTCTGCAGTGCTTACAGTGTCAAGTGGAGTGCTTGGAGTCCTCGGGAAGCACTTGTCACTGCTGTATGTGAGCAACGAGAGCATACACAGTAAATAGAGCTACTGACCGGACCCAAACTAGGGAGGATAAAGGGTGACCCCTGTCAGACCCTCAAAGCTCTCCCTATGCTGCTAAAGCACATGCCCGGATCCAAATGGTGGAACGAGGCATGCCCGCGTACCTAAGACTGATGACCACTGTAACCCCTACAATAGTGGAAGGGGCACGGCCACCGGTGGCCTGCTCAGTATATGGAGGGAACCGTGGGCGTCTCAGATCCAGTCAGAAAATAAACAGATACACTGCAATGTCTGCACACTTAGCTGAAGGAGCTGCAGCAGCAGAGAAGACGGATCCAAAGACAGCTGGCAATATCCGGAGTACTTGCTGCACCAGAACACAGGTCCAGTGAAATGATAGCTTACAAGTGAAGATACTCAAGCAAGAGCTACAACTCAAATGAGAAATATAATCCACACCCTACAAAGGAGGAGGGGTGATTTAAAGGCAGGGAAATCAAACGCAGGAGGAACAGCTGGGAGGAAGGAAACAGAAAGTAAAAACCTCATCACAGGGGCGGAGAAACAGAGCAGTGAGAACTCCTCCAAGCTCTAGTAGTGACATCATCACAGGGGTGGAGAAACAGAGCTGTGAGAACGTCTCAAAGCTCTGGTAGTGACAGCACTAGGAGCATCCATCGGCGGAGGTACCCGGTCGGGGTGCCAGGAGATCCATTACACAAGTGATTATGTGGCTCGAGGTATATTAGATGGTCATTGGATAACGATTTTACTACAGGCCAGTGGAGTACAGGCCCCAAACGTTATGCATTCACCGTACAGAAAATATCAAGTGATTATGTGGCTGGAGGTACATTAAGCGGTCACCGTTTAACAATTTTACTGTTGGCCAGTACAAATACATGTCAAATACATATGTTTAAAAAGAATAAAAAAATATAAAATTGGAGTAAAAACATGGCTAACGAAATCCCTCCTCTTGAATAAACCCCAAATGATAATAGGTGAAATTCGACAACACGTGGTCATCACAGGTGTAGAATTCCTCGAGGCCCCAACAATTATGCATTCACTGTACAGAAAAGATCAAGTGATTATGTGGCTGGAGGTATATTATACAGTCATTAGATAACAATTTTACTGCAGGCCAGTGGAGTACAGGCACCAAACATTAGGCATTCACCAGACAGAAAAGGCCTTTTATGCCACTGTATTTACATAAGACAGGGACCATTCTTTGTTCTGGTGGTGGCGGATACGTGTGGGCTGGCATGAGGAAATTCAATTAAACGTGGTCGTCACAGGTGTTGAATTCCTCTGAGATCCATTTCTCATTCATTTTTAAAAATGTGAGGTAGTCCACGCGGTCGTGAGCTAGGCGAGTGCGCTTATCGGTCGCTATCCCCCTGCTATGCTGAACGTCCTTTCGGACAGGACACTCGACGAGGGGCAAGCCAAGAGTTCCATGGCAAATTGTGCCAGCCCTGGTCAAGCCTGCACACCCAGTAGTCCAGTGGTTCCTCGCTTCTCAGAGCGTCCACATCGGCCGTTAACCTGATGTAGTTGGACACCTGTCGGTCTAGGCGTTCCCTCAGGCTGGATCCAGAGGGTGGTTGTCGATGGGTTGTATACAAGAATGATCTCATATCTGAAGTGACCAACACATCTTCAAACTGCCCTCTTCTTGCAGGCGCGGTAGGATTTGTACCCGCACCTGTCTCACTGTGGGTGGAAATTCCTCTGCCAGCACCCGCAACAGCAGAATGCAGCATCTCTCACAGAAAGACCTGGAAATGCTGCATTCTGCCAGCCCTCTGTGATGCTGGTAACATGTCTGACATTTTGTGTTTGTACCGGGGGTCTAAGTATGTTGCCACCCAGTACTGGTACTTGCTCTTTATGCTTTTATACGGGGGTCCCTCTGCAGACACTGGAGCATGAAGGCCACCATTTGCACTAAATTGGAAGCGGTGGAGCGCCCTGGCTCCCGTTCATCGCCCAGGAGAATGGTTGTCCTCGGTCTGCTCCCCCTTAGCCACGGACAACACCATGGCCCCCAAAAGGTTTGAAGTCCCCCTCAAAGCCTGCTCTTTTTGCTCCTCCTCCTCCCCCCCATCCACCATCCTCCTCTGACTCCTCTTCAGACTCCTGCTGACTTGTCTCAGATGGAGTAGCCCCACCCCTGGGAATTCATTAATTATTGCGACTTCCTCATCTTCCAGCTCCTGCTCCTCGACGGCTTGATCAATGACACGACGCAACGTAACTTCGGCCTTTCAGCTCACTGCCTCATATGCAACTTACCCACCAGGTACTCCACCTTGCACATTCTGGAGAGACTGTGCGAGCAGCAGCAGGCGATAGTGGAGTTTCAGTTGCAGCACGAACGGGTGAGTCACTCTGCGGAACAGCACCACTTCACCACCAACGAGTGGGCCTCCATGCGGGACGTGTTTGCCATGTTGCGCTGTTTCAAGTACTCCACCAACATGGCCAGTGCTGATGACAGCGTACTCAGCTTTACTATCCCACTTCTATGTCTCCCGGTACACAACTGTCCAGTCAGGGCACAGTTCTGGAGGATGTGGAGGAGGAGGATGATGATGATGATGAGGAGGAACCGTGTTTACAGCAGGGTGGCAGCCAAAACAGCTCATGAACATCACTGGAGCATGGCTGGGGGTTGATTCAGAGGACACAGACGATACACCTCCCACAGAGAACAGCTTGTCATTGCCTTTGGGCAGCCTGGCACACATGAGCGACTACATGCTGCAGTGTCTGCACAATGACCGCCGAGTTGCCCACATTCTAGCCAGTGCTGATTACTGGGTGGCCACCCTGCTGGATCCCCGTCACAAGGACAACGTGCCATCTTTAATTCCGTCACTGGAGTGTTATAGGAAGATGCGAGAGCACAAGCGCACGCTGGTAGACGCGCTGCTAAAGGCATTCCCACTTGACAGCGGGGCTTACTGGAAGCACAAGGTGAAGGCAGAGGAGGAGGAAGAAGTCGCCAACGAAGCTGGGGCACCACCAGCACCTCAGAAGGGAGGGTTAGCATGGTCGAAATGTGGAAAAGCTTTGTCAGCATGCCACAACAACCAGCACCACCACCTGATATGAAACGTCTTAGCAGGCGGTAGCATATCAGCAACATCGTGGAACAGTACATGTGCACACGCCTACACTTACTGACTGATGGGTCTGCCCCATTCAAATTGGGCACATGGCCTGAGCTTGCCCTTTATGCCATGAAGGTGCTGGCCTGCATTGTGGCCAATGTATTGTCCAAATGTGTGTTTAGCATGGCAGGGGGGTGATCACAGACAAGCGCAGCCACCTGTCCACAGCCAATGTGGACAAGCTCACGTTCATTAAAATGAACCAGGTATGGATCCCACAGGACTTGTCCGTACCTTGTGCAGAATAGACATGTATACCGGCCTTAACCAGCCGTTGTTATACTACAGGGCAATTGCTCATTCTTGTATTTTTGATATTTCACACTCTTTTGGGGTGTACCCTAATAAAACATAAAAATAAAAAAATAAAACCAAAAACCAGTGTTGGCTGAGACGGGTGTGGGTAATTGCCGCGCGCCCCCTCCTTTCCTTCGATTCTTCTGCTTTAATAACTTTTCCCATATTTCCGCTTGATCAAAATAAAATTTCATCCATTGATCTCCCTTGGATGTGGTCTCTCTTTCTCACGCTCCCTCTCCGGCGTGGAAGCCTGATTCGCCTATAACCGTGATTGACATGGTAGGCTCAGAAAAGAACATTGAAAGTTGATAGAGAAGATATCCAAATGGATGGTGGGTGTCACAGGGACGTGCGATCAGGCAGAAGTTATCTAGAGTCAACAAAGCGGCAGTGTCACGAGGGTGTCGAGGACCACGCCTGACTCCGTTATACCCGGGGTCAGGAAGTCGCAGCGGTTGGCTGCACGCTCTATTTAAGATAGGGCTGTTTTCCTTATGGTAGCTTTCTGGGTTTGCTTAGCAAACCCTTTTGGCTCACTCAGGGATCCGTAGCTCCTTCTCCTCAGCTGTTCCTTGTCCAGCACTCCCAGACCTCCTTATATTTCTCTCTCACACTTCTCTGGTTGCCAGAGATAGAGCTTCCTGCCTGGACATCTATTCTGACCTTCTGGAGCTGTGTTGCTGCGTTCGCTGGTAGTTGGTCCAGTACGCTACCCTCCAGATCCCTGTTGGACCTTTTTGGTTTATTGTGGTCGCCCACCTGGGTGTATGTGTTTGTATGTTTTGTCTGTCCTCTCCCTGGTGTTTCCCTCTTAGTGATAGTGGTGTGGACTAGCGATCCCACCGGCCTGTTCACTATCCAGGGCTCATATTAGGGAAAGCCAGGGTTTAGGCACGCGATCGCCGCACGGGTGAGGAACCCGTCTAGGGACGTCAGGGCAGTCAGGTGCCAGCCGCAAGGTGAGTTAGGGGTCACCACCTTTCCCTCTCCCTTGGGCAGGGCTTTCCCTGTTTTCCTCCCTGTGCGTGTCGTCGGTCGTTACATTATCTCTGGCCTATTATTTTTGTGTAGGTAAAAAAAAAAAAAAAAAAAAATAAATTTTTACCTACTTAGAATCCAGTATGGATCAAATTGCTGCTCTATCCAAACAATTTCATGGCCTGTCTTCTGAGGTGGTAGGATTGAAGGCGTCGGTCCTCCAGCAACAGCAGCAATTACAACTGACTGCAAGCCCAGCGGTTGCTACTGGTAACCAGGTTGTTGCGGAACCCAAGGTCCCTCTCCCTGACAGATTTTCTGGGGGAAGGGACAAGTTTTTGACATTCCGTGAGGCCTGTAAGTTATATTTTAAACTGCGCCCTTACTCCTCTGGTAATGAAGATCAGCGGGTGGGGGTTGTTATTTCCCTGCTGCAGGGGGATCCGCAGTCCTGGGCGTTCTCTTTACCTACTGATTCCCAGGCTCTTCGGTCAGTGGATGAGTATTTTGGGGCCTTGGGTCTCATATATGATGATCCTGACCGAGTCGCCCTGGCTGAATCAAGATTACGGAGACTCTTACAAGGAGAGCGGCCGGTAGAGGAGTATTGCTCTGAATTCCGTAGGTGGGCTACGGATACCCAATGGAACGACCCGGCTCTCAGGAGTCAGTTCTGCTCTGGGTTATCCGAAAGGGTTAAGGATGCGCTTGCATTATATGAGACCCCCTTTTCCCTTGATGCGGTTATGTCCCTTTCTATCCGAATAGATAGACGCCTTAGGGTCAGGTTGAAAAAAACGGAGCAATTGGTAACCCCTCCCAAGCAGCAGTTAGTCTGTACGGACTTAGACGAGCCTATGCAGCTAGGAGGAACTACTCGTCAGGTCCGTCCTCCTGAGGCTCGCCGTAGACGTGGGGTTTGTTTTTTTTGTGGGGAGAGGGGTCATTTCATTAATGTCTGTCCTTCTTTCCTCAGAAACAAAAGACCGTCGGAAAAACTACTAACCCCAGGCTGTGTGGAGGATGTCAGCCGGGGGGTATACGTTTCCTCCATACGTACATCGCAATTTGTGTTGCCAGCGGTTATTATTTTTGGTGATAAGACGGAGACTATTTCTTTCTTTCTAGACAGTGGAGCAGGGGTAAATTTGATAGATGCCCATTTTGCCCGCACTTTGGGTTTGTCTCTCTGTACTTTACAGAGACCCATTCCCATATTCGCTATTGATTCTGCTCCCCTGTCTCAGAGAAACCTCACGCACATGGTTCATAATTTACACCTTCGGGTAGGGGACCACCATAACGAGATGCATTCAGGTTATGTTCTGGAGGGGCTTCCCACTCCGGTAGTGCTGGGTCTTCCCTGGTTGGTAGCGCACAATCCAGTGGTGGATTGGCAGGCCAGGGAGATATTGGAGTGGAGTGAGCAGTGCAGAGAAAATTGCTTAAATAGCAATTGCTTAGTCGCCTCCATAACTACCCTACCTACATTTATTTCGGACTTTGAGGATGTTTTTTCTGAAAAGGGTTGTCAGAAGTTACCACCTCATCGTCCTTATGATTGCCCGGTTAACCTTATTCCCGGCGCAAAATTACCCAAGACCAGGTTATATAATCTTTCGGGTCCAGAGAGACAAGCCATGAAAGATTATATCTCCGAGAGCTTGGCTAAGGGACACATCAGACCCTCTTCTTCACCCGTGGCTGCAGGGTTTTTCTTCGTTAAAAAGAAAGATGGGGGCCTGCGTCCTTGCTTAGATTTTCGCGAATTAAATCAGATAACCATCCGAGACCCATACCCTCTTCCTCTCATTCCTGACCTGTTTAATCAGATTGCGGGTGCTAGGTGGTTCTCCAAACTTGATCTTAGGGGTGCCTACAATCTGATTCGTATTAAGGAGGGGGATGAGTGGAAGACAGCGTTTAACACCCCTGAGGGGCATTATGAAAATCTAGTTATGCCTTTCGGTCTGACCAATGCTCCTGCCGTCTTTCAACATTTCGTTAATGACATTTTTAGTCATCTAATCGGCAGGTTTGTGGTAATATACCTAGATGATATTTTAATTTATTCGTCCGATCTGAAAACACATGAGGTGCATGTCAGACAAGTACTGCAGGTCCTACGGACGAATGAATTATATGCTAAAATTGAAAAATGTGTCTTCGCCGTTCAGGAGATACAATTCCTGGGTTATTTTTTATCTGCGTCAGGTTTCCGTATGGATCCTAGGAAGGTCCAGGCAATTTTAGATTGGGATCTTCCTGAGAACCTCAAAGCACTACAACGGTTCTTGGGCTTCGCGAATTTCTATAGGAAATTCATTAAAAATTATTCACTTATTGTAAAACCGCTTACTGACATGACTAGGAAGGGGACTGATTTTTCTAAATGGTCTGACGCCGCTAAAGTTGCTTTTTCCTCTCTAAAAGAGAGGTTTACCTCAGCACCTGTACTGGTCCAACCTGATGTCTCTCAGCCTTTTATTGTTGAAGTCGATGCGTCAGAGGTGGGAGTGGGGGCGGTTCTGTCTCAGGGTCCGTCTCCTGGCAAATGGCGTCCTTGTGCTTTCTTTTCTAAAAAACTATCTGCAGCAGAAAAGAACTACGATATTGGCAATAGGGAACTATTAGCTATTAAACTTGCGTTTGAGGAGTGGCGTCATTTCTTAGAGGGGGCAGTCCACCCCGTCACTGTAATTACGGACCTCAAAAATCTTCTGTACCTCGAATCAGCTAAGCGTCTCACCCCTAGACAGGCTAGGTGGTCGCTATTTTTTACCAGGTTTAACTTTGTGATTACCTATCGTCCTGGGGCAAAGAACACCAAGGCTGATGCACTATCTCGTTGTTTCCCTGGAGGGGGTAATGTGAGTGATCCGGTACCCATTCTTCAAAGAGGAGTGGTTGTCTCTGCGGTATACTCTGTTTTGGAGGGGAAGGTGTTAGAGGCCCAGGGGGACGCCCCGGTCTCTTGCCCCTCAGAGAAATTGTTTGTACCGTTGAACTTACGTTTCGAATTATTAAAGGAACATCATAATTCGGCACTTGCTGGGCACCCGGGTAGTAAAGCAACCTTGGAACTATTGTCTCGTCGTTTTTGGTGGCCAAGGTTGCGTCAGGATGTATTGGATTTTGTGTCTTCTTGTTCTACCTGTGCGCGCGCAAAAGTTTCACATACACGTCCTGCAGGGTCTCTATTACCACTCGTCATTCCCAATAGACCGTGGACACATCTGTCAATGGATTTTATCACTGACTTACCTTTGTCTGCGGGTAAAACAGTTATTTTGGTGGTAGTGGACAGGTTTAGCAAAATGGTACACTTCATTGCGTTACCCGCACTACCTAATGCTAAGACTCTTGCTCAGGTATTCGTCAGTGAAATCGTGAAGCTTCACGGGGTCCCCTCCGATGTTGTTTCGGATCGGGGTACCCAGTTTATTTCTAAATTTTGGAAAGCTTTTTGTTCTCGTTTGGGGGTACACTTGTCCTTTTCCTCTGCTTTCCATCCTCAGTCGAATGGACAGACTGAGCGTACCAACCAAAACCTTGAGACATATCTAAGATGTTTTGTGTCTGAAAACCAAGAGTTGTGGTCATCATATTTACCGTTAGCTGAGTTTGCCATAAATAATCGTCGTCAGGAATCCACTGGCAAGTCACCATTTCTTGGTGCATATGGTTTTCATCCCCAATTCTGTACTTTCAAAGAGGGGGGGTCTTCTGGGGTTCCCGAAGAGGAACGGTTTTCGTCATCTCTTTCATCGGTATGGCAGAAGGTGCAAGCTAACTTGAAAAATATGGGAGGTAAATACAAATGCATGGCTGATAAGAGACGGTCGCCAGGTCCGGACCTAGGAGTGAATGACTATGTGTGGTTGTCTACTAGGAATATTAAATTGAAGGTTCCCTCTTGGAAACTGGGTCCTAGGTTTATTGGCCCTTACAAAATTGTAGCCATCATCAACCCCGTGGCTTTTCGCCTGGAGTTACCTCAGACTTTTAAAATTCATAATGTTTTTCATAAGTCGTTACTCAAAAAATATGTTCCACCTCTAGAACCATCACCGCTGCCACCCCCTCCTGTTGTCGTGGATGGTAACCTAGAATTTCAGATATCCAAAATTGTTAATTCTCGTTGGGTCCGCCGCTCTCTTCAATATCTGGTGCATTGGAGAGGTTACGGTCCCGAGGAAAGAATGTGGGTTCCTGCGTCTGAGGTAAACGCTGACAGGTTAGTTCGGGTTTTTCATGCCTCTCATCCTGGGAGACCTGGTCCTGAGTGTCCGGAGGCCCCTCGTAGAGAGGGGGGTACTGTCACGAGGGTGTCGAGGACCACGCCTGACTCCGTTATACCCGGGGTCAGGAAGTCGCAGCGGTTGGCTGCACGCTCTATTTAAGATAGGGCTGTTTTCCTTATGGTAGCTTTCTGGGTTTGCTTAGCAAACCCTTTTGGCTCACTCAGGGATCCGTAGCTCCTTCTCCTCAGCTGTTCCTTGTCCAGCACTCCCAGACCTCCTTATATTTCTCTCTCACACTTCTCTGGTTGCCAGAGATAGAGCTTCCTGCCTGGACATCTATTCTGACCTTCTGGAGCTGTGTTGCTGCGTTCGCTGGTAGTTGGTCCAGTACGCTACCCTCCAGATCCCTGTTGGACCTTTTTGGTTTATTGTGGTCGCCCACCTGGGTGTATGTGTTTGTATGTTTTGTCTGTCCTCTCCCTGGTGTTTCCCTCTTAGTGATAGTGGTGTGGACTAGCGATCCCACCGGCCTGTTCACTATCCAGGGCTCATATTAGGGAAAGCCAGGGTTTAGGCACGCGATCGCCGCACGGGTGAGGAACCCGTCTAGGGACGTCAGGGCAGTCAGGTGCCAGCCGCAAGGTGAGTTAGGGGTCACCACCTTTCCCTCTCCCTTGGGCAGGGCTTTCCCTGTTTTCCTCCCTGTGCGTGTCGTCGGTCGTTACAGGCAGCAGGGCTTCTCCTGTCTAACGTTTCCTAATCAAAAATACTGCAGTGACATTCCCTGTATTTTTTAATTAATCATTCCAATAACAGGGCATATTAGAGTCCTGTATTGTTATTTATCGTCACTATCTCCCCGAGACGGGTGTGGGTAATTGCCGCGCGCCTGCTGCCTTCCTTGCATGTTTCTGCTTCGATAACTTGTCCCACATTTCCACCCGATCAGATTTCATCCATTGACCTCCCTTGGATGTGGTATTCCTTTCTCAGGCTCCCTCTTCGGCCTGAAACCCTGATTCGCCGATAACTGTGATCAACATGATAGGCTCAGAAAAGGACATTGAAAGTTGATAGAGCAGATATCCAATTGGATCGTGAACATCACGGGGACGTGCGACATGGTGGGGCAATATGTTTGCACACGCCTACGCGAACTGACTGATGGTTCTGCCCCCTGCAACTTTTGGGTCTCCAAATTGGGCACATGGCCTAAGCTTGCCCTTTACGCCTTGGATGTGCTGGCCTGCCCTGCAGCCAGTGTATTGTCTCAACGTGTGTTTTGGGGTTATCACAGGTTATATTTCCAAATGTTTTGGGGTGTACCCTAATTTAAAAAAATAAAAATAAATTTTAAACCAAAAAGCAGTGTAGGCTACCTCCTCCTCCACCGCCGCTTCCACCTACACAGCCACATCCACCGCCTACTTAATATGGACCTCCTCCTAGATCAAGATTATTATGTTTTATTTTTACGTATTTTATGTTATTTAAAGTAATTTCCCTATCCACATTTGTTTGGAGAGCACTTGCCATGATCTTAACCACATTTTGATGCCATTTGCAGCCCTCTAGCTCTTTCCATTAAATTTTTACAGCCATTTTAGTGCTCAAAACTTCAATGGGGTTTGGGTTCGGGGTCAAGTTCAGGTCCCGAACTCGAACTTTTTCGTGAAGTTCGGCCGAACCCGTCGAACCCGAACATCCAGGTGTCCGCTCAACTCTAGCTGTGACGACTCCTCGTACAATTTTCCTTTTTTAGGTTACCTTCAATCAACAATTATGTATTTATTACCTGTTCTGATAGGATACCGGCCAGTCAAAAACGCTGCTCTACTTGGGGTACATGTACTGGCTGCAGAAATGTGTTGAGTCAGTTTCACACCTTCTCTGGCCAGTCTATCAATGTTTGGAGTCCTGAAATGTCATGAAAACTTTAATTAACACAATCAAATTATTAAACTATTAAATAGATCTAAAATTATTATCTCCTATCTGCATCTGTCATTGAAATGTCATCACTTTCTGCTTCAGAGACCACAGAGTCCTTCCTCCTTACAGGCTCATTGTGGTCACAGACAAGAATTTAAACAGGGATCGGAGAGAGAGAAGGACAAGGAGGCTTCACCCATAAAGCCTGAATACAGTATGAGAGATTGTTCCATGGAGCCACCATAAGGATCACAGAGGCTCAGTGGGGTCATGAGTTTAAATCTATCCAAGGTTAACATCTGTATGGAATTGGTATGTTCTCCTCATGTTTGTGTGGGTTTCCTCTGTATACTCGGATTTCCTCCCATCAGTGGCGTGCCCGGGGAAGGCGGTCCGCCCCAGTTGCCAGCTCTCAGGGCGGTGCAAGAACAGAAGCAATGAGCGCTTCCATCAATTCAGATGGAAGCACTCATTGCTTTTCCCTTTATAAGATGCAGTAGTGCATCTTATAAAGGGAATACTAGTGAGTGCTTCCATAATGGAAGAGCTCACTAGTCTGCAGGAGGAGGGGGAGGGAAGCGCTGTGAGCGCTGTACAGTACTTACCCTTCCTCCTGCTCGCTCTTCTCAGGGCCCACACTGCTGTGTCCTGGCTACCTGCAGCGTCAGGACGTACAGAGCGCACTCTGACCTGATGCTGCAGGAGGTCAGGTGACTGCAGTGCAGTTTGGGCCCTGAGAAGAGAAGACAGCCAGGACAGGTAGAGTGGCGACAGAAGATGTAAGTTACTTTATTATTTTACAGTCTGATCTGAGGTCTGATATGGAGGTCTAATGGGGGTCTGGAGTGGTCTATGGGGGATCTGGAGGTCTGACTGGGGGGTCTGGAGGTCTGACTGCAGAGGTTTGGAGGTCTGACTAGGGTGTCTGGAGTGGTCTAATGGGGGGGTCTGGAGGTCTGACTGGGGAGTCTGGAGGTCGGACTGTGGGGTCTGGAGGTCTAATGTGGGTCTGATTGGGAGTCTGGAGGTCTGACTGGGGGGTCTGGAGGTCTGACTGGGGGGTCTGGAGGTCTGACTGGGGGGTCTGATTGGGGGTCTGGAGGTCTAATGGGGTCTGATTGGGGTCTGGAGGTCTAATGGGGTCTGATTGGGGGTCTGGAGGTCAAATGGGGGTCTGATTGGGGGTCTGGAGGTTTGACTGGGGACTCTGGAGGTCTAATGGGGGTCTGACTGGGCGGTCTGAAGGTCTAATGGGGGTCTGATTGGGGGGGTCTAAAGGTCTGACTGGGGGTCTGGAGGTCTTATGCGGGTCAGATATGGGGGTCTGAAGGTCTAATAGGGTATGGAGGTCTAATGGGGTCTGGAGGTCTAGTGGGAGTCTGGAGGTCTAATGGGGGTCTGGTCTGAGGTATGATATGGGGTCTGGTCTGAGGTATGATATGGGGGTCTGGAAGTCTAATGGGGGTCTTATCTGAGGTCTGATATTGGGTTGGGGTCTTACATGGAGGTCTAATGGGGGTCTGATCTGAGGTTTAAAACTGGTATCTTATATGAGGTCTGACATAGAGGTCTAAAGTGGGTTTGGTCTGAGATGGGGGATCTCATTTAGGGTTTTATATGGGGGTCTGTTCTGATAGGAAGAGAATTTTTTGTACTAGCACACAATATAAAGGGGCGCACTATCTGTGTGGTACCAGCATTTTCATGGGGACTGTTGCTGCAGAAAAGTATTGGGGAGCACAGTGGACACAGTATTGGGGGTGGCAGGATGGGGTGTTGAGAAGGTGGGAGGATGATTGAAAAGTAGGAAAGTAAGATGTCTATTTGTTAAACTCTGCAGAGACGAGGCGCGGCTGAAAGAAGTCACCATGGTGGTCTGGTCTAACAGGAAAAGAAGAGGAAAGAGAATATCTACATCAGAGAAGAGAAGTCACTTGATGTAAGAGGTATGTGGCGCTGTATGACCCTGTATGTTACTGTACTAATGTAATGTAGATTTTTTGGGTAATCTATATTTATTTTTTGGGGCCCGCAGTCTTATGTTAATGTGAAATGTGAGAGTAGATGATGAAGGCAACTGTTGTCAACCACCTGCAACCTCAGTAAATCGTACCAGTGAATAAAGGGAAGGGTCTCTGAATCTGTGTTTGTTTTATTCCTATATTTGCAACCTATGTATATTTAATTATGCATCTGCTCTATGAGTTTTCCATAATTAAATGTCAAATAAGAAACCAACGTATCTCAACAATCAGTTACCTTATAGTATCATTCCCGTAACAGCCAACATCCCCAATTCCAAGGTCATCAGCCAAAAGCAATAATATGCTTGGCTTTCGGACAGTGGCTTCAATTGGACATAGGCCGAGGACCAAAATGAAAAAGGGTAAATTGGCCATGTGAAGCCTGAAAAGGAAAAAAAAAGAATGGCAATTAAATAGAAGTGAATTTATTATCAAATAATATGCACACATATATACCATGTACACACACTAATCCAGAATATTTGATAACTGAACTTCTATCCGGTCCATATAACAGTATATAGTTACAAGAACAACAATAGAAATACTGCAAGTCAAGGGTCAGCAACCTCTGACACCCCAGCTGTTGTGAAACTACAACTCTCAGCATGCTCCAATCACTATTGTGGGAGTTATGAGATTAACCAAGCAAGTTTACATGCTGGAAATTGTAGTTTCACCCCAGTTGGAGTTCAGGAGGGTTGCTGATATTCCTGCTGTAAGTAGATACAAAGTTAATGTTTGTGGAGCAGCAGGGGAGTTGCTAGGTTCTGAAAACATCCGGGGCACAAGCCCACTGTACCACGCCCCCGTGAAGCCATGCCCCCACCCCGTGAAGCCAAAAAAAATGCTACCAGGCCAACATAACATTCGGGGCACTGGACAAAACATCCGGGGCTCAAGCTTTGACCTAATGACGCTTCTGTGGAGCAGAATTTCTGATTAGTTATTGTAATATTGAATTATAGTTATATGCAAAGTCTAAGATATCACCCTTAAAAAGATTTTCTGAATGCTACTGAACCAGTTTATTGACTTTGTTTTCTTCAGCATAGATTGTGAAGTATGTAGTATATATTCTATGTGTGTCTATGTAGTGTATATAGTCTATGTCTGTATTCTATTTATACAACAAATATCTGTTACTTACACTTTGTGGAGACCTCTCTGTGCTGTGCTTGGCTGCTTGATGGTCTGTGAAGACTAAGCTGTATGCTGCCTCAATGAGATTATTCATTTCTGAGTTATATATCTACTTGTGATATGGTAAAGCAGAGGTCAAAGTGAGGCATACTTGGTTTTATAGAGCGTGTTTAACCTGTTGGTTCAGAAGAGTTGCCATATGTAATAATATGACTCATGGTTTTTCAAGCCATGTCTAACACAGACGATTGATGTGAAAAAGATACTTCACGTTTAACATACACCTATTAATTATCCCAAATGAAGATTATATACAGACATAGCTATTATTCCTTAGCAGAGCCTGTGTAGAGTTGTAGTTTGACAGCAGATGTGTTACCGCAGGTCGCCCATCCCTGAACAACTCGCTAAGAACTGACACTTGAAGGCACTGTCCAAGGTACCATGAGTGTATGGGCATGCAGTTTGAATAAGGTAACATGCCATTATGTTCTGAATTTTGACTACTGCTTTCAATATGTACATACTACAAGAAAATTTAGACTAGCACATTCATAGTCGCAGATGCATATCCATAAAGCTAACATGCAGGTAGAAAACAAAAACAGGTATGGCAGCACAATATTTCACATACAAAGCAAAAAAAAAAGAAGAAAAATAAGGAAAAGAGTATTTCCATCTATAACTGTGTTCGACTATTTAATTTGAATTAAAGTAATGTATAGTAGACAAATGTGAACATGAATGAAATAAAATCCAAGCATATTTTCATGCCTATTTTTTTTTAATGTAAAACAAATAAAATGTGTCCTATGTTTTAGCACTTAAAAAATAGTTTAATGTAGAACAAACAAATTATAAATCTAACAAGTCCCTGGTGAAATGGCCAGGCACATGGCCTGGTTGCGCACCCATATGACCTTGTGGGTGGTATGGTTGTGATTGACCATGATAGGGCTACTGGAAACTATGTTCCCGTTTCTGCAAATACAGGGGCTCGGATGAAGCGGTTGGCGTGGATGTTGTGCTTGAAAACTTGGCACTGGCTGGGGATCCATAGACATCTGCACTTGTGATGGACGAGCATCTGATGGGACGGTTCGCGAACGCGATCGCTCGAACTCGCTCAAATGTTCGCGAACCGGGTCCCATTCATTTTAATGGCAGGCGAACATGAAAAACCTCCAGGTCATATTTGCAGCCACAAAATACTAGACTTTAGTAGATGCGCACACATAGTCCCACAACATGGACACTGACATACCAGAAGTATTAAGCGAATTTGCGATCGACAAGCATTCTTTTTTAATCTGCGAAATTTCGGCATAATATTAATCGCAAGAGCACATGCGCTAGGAAGGCGTGGCCTACAGCAACTGGTTTGCACCGACTAGCAATTAGATGGATGGGATGGTTGGAACGAAGTTCAGCGACGAAGAGGAAGAACTCCTGGTGACTAAGTAATCTTACATTAAAGTAGTTTATTTGATTACATTTCACCTGCATGTCTGAACAATCGCTTTATATGCATAAAGAGTGTTATAAAAAAATAGCCAGTGCAACCTTCTGCGAATCAAATTTTTCTTAAGTGCACAAAACTTCACATTTTATAAGGTCTCACTAGATATTATTGATTTTTTAAGTATTCCTGTGACATCAGACCCACTATGTTAGTAGCATATTTGTATGGACAGCAGAGAAATAGATTTAACATGCACATTGCACATCTATTGTCATGCCGCACACTATATTCTGCACACACACACTATATTCTGCACACACACACACTATATTCTGCACACACACACACTATATACCTCACACACACACACACACTATATACCGCACACACACACACACTATATACCGCACACACACTATATACCGTACACACACTATATACCGCACACACACTATATACCGCACACACACTATATACCGCACACACACTATATACCGCACACACACTATATACCGCACACACACACTATATACCGCACACACACACTATATACCGCACACACACTATATACCGCACACACACTATATACCGCACACACACTATATATCGTACACACACACACTATATACCACACACACTATATACCGCACACTCACACTATATACCAAACACACAGACACACACTAAATACCGCACACACACACACAGAGTCTATAGATTATAATTTGTGTCCTGTTGGTCAGGACTCAGGAGAAGCTTTCTTTGTCAGACCGTCAGTATTTGCTGGTTCATTTAGAGTTAATAATAGCAATAAAAAGAAAGAAAATATCGGAAGTTACTTCAAACCTAGAGGGATCAATGAATCCCACCACAGTATGAAATAAAGCTGGGCACCAACAGGGGTAAGGACTAGATGTTTAAAAGAGTAGAGGACAGCGAAGTACTGGAAGGCAGCTCTATATATAGTGTTCAGAGAGACCCAGAACACTCTCAAGTGGCAATGTCAAAAGTGTAGAAGCAAGGGGAGATGTCAATGGGAATAATTATCACCATGAACCATCACCCATCACATAAAAAAAGGAAAAGAAATGAAAAGTGGTGAGCGCCACTCCGTTAGTGAATACAATATAATAAATAAATATTCGTGCACTTGGATGGTAATATGTTGAAACACCCAATAATGCTAGCAAGAAGATGTTATCACTATTGTTATTAAAAAAACATTTGGTAAATCTAAAATGAATTCAAAATTGGTAATTATTATATTAAGATAATAAAGAGATAAAAAGTAAATCATTCACTCACTTCACTGGGGGGGTGGTCGTCAGGATAAGCACATGACAACTGGGACCTAAGGAACCCCCCCGGCCAGGATCGCAGGTAGAATAGTAGTGACAGACGGCAGCACCACAGGAGGGCTTCAGGTCAAACACTTTATTCGGTATAATATATGGCTCAACGCGTTTCGGGGACATAAGTTCCCCTTCCTCAGGAGCAAATGTAGAATATACAGTTACAAAATTCATACATATTTATACATGTTCAAATCCAATAGAAAATGGCGTTTTTTCGCGCCACTTAATGCCGGAACCGGAAGTGACGTCAGATGCGTTCCACGCTGGAACGCATAGGTATTTTCTATGTATTATATAATTAAATAAATAAATACTAAGATGATGCCATAAGTCTGGTGGTCAATGTATATTAACTAGAGGTGCCACTGTGTTAAAATGGTTAAGGGGGATCATTATACCAGCTTAAGAGTTTTCCCATTGTATCTATATACTGCTTCCGGTTGTTGATGGAACGCTCCTCCGTCACTTCCGGTTTTCGGTGGAACGCATGAGCGCTCACCCGAACCGGAAGTGGAAGGTCGGAAAGTATGCTCTGCTGGTCCTGTGGAACGCGTAAGCGCTCACCCGGACCAAAAGTGGGAGGCAGCAAGGAATGCTCAGCTGACTGTAGAGCATACAGCTGCCTATCAGATAGATATAGCCAGGTCTGGCCCCTCAAGAGGAGAAGTAAATGATTGTTATATGCTTTTACCACTTGTTTTTTTAATAAAAATATATATCGGCCATTAGAAAAAGTATATATATATATATATATATATATATATATATAAAGATATAAAAATAGATATACATACATATATATAAAAAAACATATACATACATATATAAAAAAAACACAGTGAATCACATCTGATTATAGATCAAATAGTGCAACATAAAGCACATGAACATGTATCAATGTGGGCACACTTAAAGTAAAATACACATCTACATTAAAAATCATGTATATAGAAGAATGTATATAAATGTATAATTACACAAAAATATCATATATAATCTAAAAATACAGACATATATATAAAAAAATTTTTTTTTTAAATAAATTACATAATTAAATAGAGAAACATACATATTCAAAAATTGACTAAACTGATAAAATTCATATATGGTAATACTAATGGTAATAAGGAGTAATGAACTCAATGAAATATAATGGATAAAATAAAAAATAAAAAAATAAATAATAAAAATAATAAATATTACTAGAAAAGAATATATATGGAGGCATAATGGGAATAGATACATTGAAGATGCAATGCAAAAATCTCCATATGTTTGGAATTATAGTAGTAAATTCCGTTATAAAAAGAATCCACTGGGTATACAGGCACAGAGGTACATACAGTGGAGGAAATAATTATTTGACCCCTCACTGATTTTGTAAGTTTGGCCAATGACAAAGAAATGAAAAGTCTCAGAACAGTATCATTTCAATGGTAGGTTTATTGTAACAGTGGCAGATAGCACATCAAAAGGAAAATCGAAAAAATAACTTTAAATAAAAGATAGCAACTGATTTGCATTTCATTGAGTGAAATAAGTATTTGAACCCCTATCAACCATTAAGAGTTCTGGCTCCCACAGAGTGGTTAGACACTTCTACTCAATTAGTCACCCTCATTAAGGACACCTGTCTTAACTAGTCACCTGTATAAAAGACACCTGTCCACAGAATCAATCAATCAAGCAGACTCCAAACTCTCCAACATGGGAAAGACCAAAGAGCTGTCCAAGGATGTCAGAGACAAAATTGTAGACCTGCACAAGGCTGGAATGGGCTACAAAACCATTAGCAAGAAGCTGGGAGAGAAGGTGACAACTGTTGGTGCGATTGTTCGAAAATGGAAGGAGCACAAAATGACCATCAATCGACCTCGCTCTGGGGCTCCACGCAAGATCTCACCTCGTGGGGTGTCAATGGTTCTGAGAAAGGTGAAAAAGCATCCTAGAACTACACGGGAGGAGTTAGTTAATGACCTCAAATTAGCAGGGACCACAGTCACCAAGAAAACCATTGGAAACACATTACACCGCAATGGATTAAAATCCTGCAGGGCTCGCAAGGTCCCCCTGCTCAGGAAGGCACATGTGCAGGCCCGTCTGAAGTTTGCCAATGAACACCTGAATGATTCAGAGAGTGACTGGGAGAAGGTGCTGTGGTCTGATGAGACCAAAATAGAGCTCTTTGGCATTAACTCAACTCGCTGTGTTTGGAGGAAGAAAAATGCTGCCTATGACCCCCAAAACACCGTCCCCACCGTCAAGCATGGGGGTGGAAACATTTTGCTTTGGGGGTGTTTTTCTGCTAAGGGCACAGGACAACTTATTCGCATTAACGGGAAAATGGACGGAGCCATGTATCGTGAAATCCTGAGCGACAACCTCCTTCCCTCTGCCAGGAAACTGAAAATGGGTCGTGGATGGGTGTTCCAGCACGACAATGACCCAAAACATACAGCAAAGGCAACAAAGGAGTGGCTCAAGAAGAAGCACATTAAGGTCATGGAGTGGCCTAGTCAGTCTCCGGACCTTAATCCAATCGAAAACCTATGGAGGGAGCTCAAGCTCAGAGTTGCACAGAGACAGCCTCGAAACCTTAGGGATTTAGAGATGATCTGCAAAGAGGAGTGGACCAATATTCCTCCTAAAATGTGCGCAAACTTGGTCATCAATTACAAGAAACGTTTGACCTCTGTGCTTGCAAACAAGGGTTTTTCCACCAAGTATTAAGTCTTTTTTTGTTAGAGGGTTCAAATACTTATTTCACTCAATGAAATGCAAATCAGTTGCTATCTTTTATTTAAAGTTATTTTTTCGATTTTCCTTTTGATGTGCTATCTGCCACTGTTACAATAAACCTACCATTGAAATGATACTGTTCTGAGACTTTTCATTTCTTTGTCATTGGACAAACTTACAAAATCAGTGAGGGGTCAAATAATTATTTCCTCCACTGTATGTGTATATTCATGGGATTCTTTTTATAACGGAATTTACTACTATAGTTCCAAACATATGGAGATTTTTGCATTGCATCTTCAATGTATCTATACCCATTATGCCTCCATATACATTATTTTCTAGTAAAAAAAAAAATAATTTATTATTGATTTATTTATTTTTTATTTTATCTATTATATTTCATTGAGTTCATTACTCCTTATTACCATTAGTACTACATATATGAATTTTATCAGTTTTTTAATATGTATGTTTCTCTATTTAATTATGTATTATAAATTATATATTTTTTTATATATGTCTGTATTTTTATATTATATATGATATTTTGTGTGATTATACATTTATATACAGGGTGGGCCATTTATATGGATACACCTTAATAAAATGGGAATGGTTGGTGATATTAACTTCCGGTTTGTGGCACATTAGTATATGTGAGGGGGGAAACTTTTCAAGATGGGTGGTGACCATGGCGGCCATTTTGAAGTCGACCATTTTGAATCCAACTTTTGTTTTTTCAATAGGAAGAGGGTCATGTAACACATCAAACTTATTGGGAATTTCACAAGAAAAACAATGGTGTGCTTGGTTTTAACGTAACTTTATTCTTTCATCAGTTATTTACAAGTTTCTGACCACTTATGAAATGTGTTCAATGTGCTGCCCATTGTGTTGGATTGTCAATGCAACCCTCTTCTCCCACTCTTCACACACTGATAGCAACACCGCAGGAGAAATGCTAGCACAGGCTTCCAGTATCCGTAGTTTCAGGTGCTGCACATCTCGTATCTTCACAGCATAGACGATTGCCTTCAGATGATACGAGATGTGCAGCACCTGAAACTACGGATACTGGAAGCCTGTGCTAGCATTTCTCCTGCGGTGTTGCTATCAGTGTGTGAAGAGTGGGAGAAAAGGGTTGCATTGACAATCCAACATAATGGGCAGCACATTGAACACATTTTGTAAGTGGTCAGAGACTTGTAAATAACTCATGAAAGAATAAAGTTACGTTAAAACCAAGCACACCATTGTTTTTCTTGTGAAATTCCCAATAAGTTTGATGTGTCAACTGACCCTCTTGCTATTGAAAAAACAAAAGTTGGATTCAAAATGGCAGACTTCAAAATGGCCGCCATGGTCACCACCTATCTTGAAAAGTTTCCCCCCTCACATATACTAATGTGCCACAAACAGGAAGTTAATATCACCAACCATTCCCATTTTATTAAGGTGTATCCATATAAATGGCCCACCCTGTACATTCTTCTATATACATAGTTTTTAATGTAGATGTGTATTTTACTTTAAGTGTGCCCACATTCATACATGTTCATGTGCTTTATGTTGCACTATTTGATCTATAATCAGATGTGATTCACTGTGTTTTTTTTATATATGTATGTATATCTTTTTTTATATATATGTATGTATATCTATTTTTATATCTTTTTATATATATATATATATATATATATATATATACACATACTTTTTCTAATGGCTGATAAGTGGTAAAAGCATATAACAATTATTTACTTCTCCTCTTGAGGGGCCAGACCTGGCTATATCTATCTGATAGGCAGCGGTATGCTCTACAGTCAGCTGAGCATTCCTTGCTGCCTCCCACTTCTGGTCCGGGCGAGCGCTTATGCGTTCCACAGGACCAGCAGAGCATACTTTCCGACCTTCCACTTCCGATCCGGGTGAGCGCTCATGCGTTCCACCGAAAACCAGAAGTGACGGAGGAGCGTTCCATCAACAACCGGAAGCAGTATATAGATACAATGGGAAAACTCTTAAGCTGGTATAATGATTCCCCTTAACCATTTTTAAACAGTGGCACCTCTAGTTAATATACATTGACCACCAGACTTATGGCATCATCTTAGTATTTATTTATTTAATTATATAATACATAGAAAATACCTATGCGTTCCAGCGTGGAACGCATCTGACGTCACTTCCGTTTCAGGCATAAAGTGGCGCGAAAAAAAGCCATTGTCTTTTGGATTTGAACATGTATAAATATGTATGAATTTTGTAACTGTATATTCTACATTTGCTCCTGAGGAAGGGGAACTTATGTCCCCGAAACGTGTTGAGCCATATATTATACCGAATAAAGTGTTTGACCTGAAGCCCTCCTGTGGTGCTGCCGTCTGTCACTACTATTCTACCAGCGATCCTGGCCTGGGGGGTTCCTTAGGTCCCAGTGTCATGTGCTTATCCTGACGACCCCCCCCCCCCCCCCCCAGTGAAGTGAGTGAATGATTTACTTTTTATCTGTTTATTATCTTAATATAATAATTACCAATTTTTAATTCATTTTAGATTTACCAAACGGTTTTTTAATAACAATAGTGATAACATCTTCTTGCTAGCGTTATTGGGTGTTTCAACATATTACCGTCCAAGTGCACGAATATTTATTTATTATATTGTATTCACTAACGGAGTGGCGCTCACCACTTTTAATTTCTTTTCCTTTTTTTATGTGATGGGTGATGGTTCATCGTGATAATTATTCCCATTGACATCACCCCTTGCTTCTACACTTTTGACATTGTCATTTAGAGTTACCCAGGGTGCATCACGGGGGGGCGAACCAGCTGTATACCCCATACCGTACCGTCACTTCACTAGACAGGTACATCTCTGCTTAGCTAGAAAATATCTGATAGCTCAGACCCCACCCACATACAGTCGCAATACAATCCCATCTTCTAACTGTAACAGTAAGGCCGCATGCACATGGGCGTGTTTTTTCAGAATTACGGACCGTACAAACCCGGCCTGCCGTCCTACAGAGTGGACGAGCACACGGCGTCATTGGTTGCTAACTCGCTATAACGCCGTGCGCTTCTTGCCGCCACTGCTGTACATTAATACACTTGTATAGATCATACAAGTGTATCACAGTACAGCTGTTGTGGCCGGAAGCGCACGTCATAGCAACCAATGACCCGTGCCCTTGTCCACTCTGCAGGACGGGTTTGTACGGTCCGTAGTTTTGAAAAAACACGCCCGTGTGCAGGCGGCCTAAATCCAATATTTCCACCTCAAAGCATTAAATACTTTTTGCAGTTTATATGAGTTAATTATTTTCAATACTATTATTGTTAAAAATTGGGATTATATGCTTGCATTTTTCTCTTGCAGCGGATGTTGGGACGTGGATATGACCGCACCGGGTCCCACGCCGGGAAGCAGAGAATTGTGCGGGAGCTGACCTATGAAATCTGGAGCCAAACGGGTGTAAAACACCGCCGTCTGGCCATTATAAAAAAATGGTCAGACATGAAGAGAAGACATCCCCAGTTTATAAAAAGAATCCGGGACGAAAAATGCCCAGGTACATGCGTAAATAACTTTTGTATGTTTTCCCAACACTCTGTAATGTATACAGTGCTGAGCAAAAGTATTCACCCCCCCTTGACTTCGTTGTTTTTTTTGTTGCCTCACCCCCTGGAATTAACATGAATTGTTTGAGGATTTCAATCATGTAATTGTAGAACATGCCCACAACTTAGACCTTTTTTTAAATTGGTTAATTGTAAAGCATACAAAAAATAGGACAAAATAACAGAAAAGGTCAATGTGCATAACTATTCACCCTCTAAAGTCAATACTTTGTAGAGCCACCTTTTGCGTCAATCACAGCTTCAAATCGCTTTGGTTAAGTCTCTATGAGCAGTTGCCACATCTTACTACTGGGATTTTTGCCCATTCCTCCTTGCAATACTGATTCTGCTCCTTCCAATTGGATGGTTTGCGCTTGTGAACAGCAATCTTTAAGTCTGACCACAGATTTTCTATTGGACTGAGATCTGGGCTTTGACTAGGCCATTCCAACACATTTATATGTTTACCCTTAAACCACTCAAGTGTTGCTTTAGCAGTGTGTTTGGGGTCATTGTCCTGCTGGAAGGTGAACCTCCATCCTAGCCTCAGATAACACACAGAGTGGGACAGGTTTTGCTCAAGAATATCCATGTCCATGTTTCCCTCAACTCTGACCAGTTTCCCAGTCCCAGCTGCTGAAAAACATCCCCACAGCATGATGCTTCCACCTCCATGTTTCATTGTGGGGATGGTGCTCTTTGGGTGATGTGATGTGTTGGCTTTGTGCTAGACAAGTGACGGACTGAACCATCGCTGTGTCTGCAGTAGAAGCCTGAGGTCTAGCCTCCTTCCTACGGGCTATGGACCCAGGACTATGGAGACCCCCACTCTGACCTATTTGGGTTAGAGGGAACTATAAACCATGATTTTTTGGTTGAGTTTATAGGCCACATCTTTCCTATTCCCCATTAAAGTTGCATGGTATGAATCCATAAACGCAATAAGGGTTAACTCTGCACTGAGACTCCCAATGAATGTGTTTATTTGTCCCTTTGTTCTATTGTGTAAGTGATGTGATTAAGAAGTAGCCGACTCTGGTGTAGAGAAGTAGCTCATCCTATGATATCCCAGTGGTACATTAGGCATTCACAGGATAAATAAGTGTCGGCCATTACAGGCCCCAAAAATTAGCCAACAGGCGTTCATCTGACAGAAAAGCATTTTTTATTCTGTGGATGGTGGTACATTAGGCATTCACAGGATAAATAAGTGTCGGCCATTACAGGCCCCAAAAATTAGGCATTCAACGGACATAAAAGGCCTTTTATGCCGCTGTATTTAATGTAATTGTTATGGGTGGTGGCGGATATGGGCTGTCATGAGGAATTTGAATCAAACATGGTCTACTGGTCACATGTGTTGAATTCCTCCGAGATCCATGCCTCATTCATTTTTAGAAATGTAAGGTAGTCAACACTGTCGTGAGCTAGGTGAGTGCGCTTATCAGTCACGATCCCCCCTGCTGCGCTGAATGTCCTTTCGGACATGACACTTGACGAGGGGCAAGCCAACAGTTCCATTGCAAATAGTGCAAGCTCTGGCCAGAGGTCAAGCCTGCCCACCCAGTAGTCCAGGGGTTCATCTCTTCTCAGAGCGTCCAGATCGTCCGTTAACCCGATGTAGTCAGACACCTGTCGATCTAGGCGTTCCCTGATGCTGGATCCGGAGGACAGCTGTCGATAGGTCGGCTGAAAGAATGATCTCATATCAGAAGTGACCAACACATCTTCAAACCTCCCTCTTCTTGCAGGTGCTGTTGGATTGGTACCCGCAACTGTTTCTCTGTGAGTGGCAATTCCTCTGCCAGTGCCCAAAAAAGCAGAATGCAGCATTTCTCTAAGCAAGGCCTGGAAGTGCTGCATTCTAACAGCCCTCTGTGATGGTGGTAACATTTCCACCATTTTTTGTTTGTACCGGGGGTCTAAGTACGTTGCCACCCAGTACTGGTCCTTGCCCTTTATGCTTTTAATACGGGTGTCCCTCTTAAAACACTGGAGCATGAAGGCCCCCATTTTCACTAAACTGGAAGCGGTGTAGTAGTCGGGCTCCTGCTCATCATCCAGGATAATGTCGTCCTCGTTCTCCTCCCCCCATCCACGGACAACACCAGGGATCCCAGAAAGGTTTAAACCATACTCTTCATGCTCCTCCTCATCCGCCCTGGCACCATCCTCCTCTGACTCCTCTTCAGACTCTTGTTGTTGACTTGTCTCAGATGGAGTAGCCCCCCCTGGAAATTCATCCAGCATTGCTACTTCCTCATCTTCCTGCTCCTGCTCCTCGATGGCTTGATCAATGACACGACGCAATGCACGCTCCAGAAAGAAGGTACAATGTCACTTGCGACTGGCCAGTTTGGTGATCTCATCAAATGGCCGCAGAAATCTGCATGCATCGCACATGAGCAGCCACTGGCGCGGTGGGAAAAAAACAAGCTCCCCAGAACATGTCCTGCCGCAGAGTTCATACAGGTAGTCGTTAACTGCACGTTTCTGCTGGAGCAGCCTATCAAGCATATACAATGTTGAGTTCCATTGTGTCCGGCAGTCACAAATAAGACATCTGACGGGCAGGTTGTGTCGCCGCTGAATGTCAGCAAGGCGAGCCATGGCCGTGTAAGATCTTCTAAAATGGCCCGAGATTTTCCTGGCCTGCCGCAAGACGTCCTGGACCCCAGGGTATTTGACAATGAATCGCTGCACGACTAAGTTCAGGACGTGTGCCATGCACGGCACGTGTGTAATTTTGCCCTGTTTCAGTGCGCTCAGCAGATTGGCACCGTTGTCGCTCACCACTTTACCAACTGTCAAATTGAGCGGTGTTAGCCACTGATCTGCCTGTGAATGCAAAGCTGAAAGGAGTGCAGGACCGGTGTGGCTCTTGGCTTCCAGGCACAACAGACGCAGCACAGCATGGAAACGTCTCACCTGGCTTGTCGAATAGGTTCTGGGGATTTTGGGCGGCGCAACGGAAGAGACGGTAGCAGCAAAAAAGGAGGAGTCAGCCGAGGAGGAGAGGGAGGATGGAGTAGGAGGAGGAGAAGAAGAGGCAGGCCTGCATGCAATTGGTGGCGGTAAAACCAAATCTACACGGGTGCCACGGGTTACATGCTTGACGGCCGTCAGAAGGTTCACCCAGTGGGCAGTCAAAGTTATATACCTTCAATGCCCGTGTTTGCTAGACCACGTGTGTGCCAGAGATACATTTAGCTCTGGGATGCCCTTCTGCGAGAAATATTTCCTTCCTAGGACCTTCCATTGTGGTGTTCCAATGGCCACAAATTTTCAAAAGGCCTCCGAGTCCACAAGTTTATATGACAGTAGTTGGCGGGCTATCAGTTCCGACAAGCCAGCAGTCAACTGTTGGGCAAGAGGGTTATCCGGCATCATCATTTTTTTACGCTCAAACATTTTTGCCACGGAAGCCTGCCTTTTTCCTGACAAAAGTGAGGACGGCATGATGGAAGGTGGAGTGGAGGACAATTGTGAGGAGAGATGAGAAGGAAAAGAGGCTGGACGGTGAGAGCCTGGAGTGTGGCTTTGTGGGTTCTGACGGCATTGCTCCCACTGGGCTCGGTGATGGGAGGCCAGGTGCCTTCTTAAGGCAGTCGTCCCTAGGTGAGTGTTGGGCTTACCGCGACTTATGCGTTGACTGCAAAGGCTACAGATGGCAACACTATTGTCAGCAGCTGACACATTAAAAAAAGCCCACACTGCGTAGCCATGTGCCGGCGTCCTGAGAGCGCCATATGTGACCGTACATGGTTGATGGCTCGCTCCAGATACATTAGCAGTCTGGTATGTTCCTCCTGTGCAATGTAAGTTCGGCCTGCTTCTCCTACCTATCTGCTGGTCCATCTCTCCCTCTGAACTCCCCTCCTCTTCCTCTCTTGTGGGCACCCATGTTATGTCCATAGACACGTCATCATCCACATTACCTTCCCCACCACTAACATTAGAGATCTCGGAGTAGGCAGCAACAGCGGGGACCAACCTCCTTGGGCTAATCTGGGTACTGTCGTCAGAGTGCTGAGTGGCGGCTGTTGCTACCTCCTCTTCCTGATCCGATGCCAAGAATGGCTGCGCATCGGAAATGTCTTGTGATGGATCGGAAAATAATTCCTGTGACTCAGGCGGAGGGTATATGGTGGTGTTGGTGTTGGTGGTGGTGTCTTTTGGTGGTGCACACAGCAGAGAGTGAAGAGGGTGCAGATAGAGAGGATGAGGAAGGTGCATAAGCGGAAGGCTGAGTGAGCCACTCAACCAAGTCTGGTGCGTCCTTTGACGTAATTGAATGCACCTTCTGCAACTTCCCACTTTGGCTCCAGCCTGGTGCTCCTGGCCTACCCCTACCACCCCTGCGGAAGGGCCTGCCTCTTCCTCTCCCTGTTATTTTTTAAATGACCCGGTGACAAAAGTCTGTAGAGAGGCGCAGTATATGTGGAAGAAGGTATATAACACCCCGCTTCAATATGTCATTTTGGGGATCATTTTTATAAAAAAAAAAAATCCTGGAAATTTTCTCACTGTGTGTAGCAGAGGTAACGCAGTGAAAGCGGCTAAATTTCTGCAGTACCCAAATACACTATTTGAAAAGTATATTCTTAGCTAACACCCCGCTTCAATATGTCGTTTTGGGGGGACACTGCTCTATCACACCAGTTATAAAAAAAAAATTCTTGTAAATTTTCTCACTGTGAGTAGCAGAGGTAACGCAGTGAAAACGGCTAAATTTCAGCAGTACTTAAATACACTATTTGAAAAGTATATTCTTAGATAACACTCCGCTTCAATATATGGTTTTGAGAGCCACTGGTCTATAATCACACCAGTAATAAAAATTGTTTTCCTTTAAATGTTCTCACTGTGTGTAGCAGAGGTAACGCAGTGAAAGCGGATACATTTCAGCAGTACCCAAATACACTATTTGAAAAGTATATTCTTAGATAACACCCCGCTTCAATATGTTGTTTTGGGGGCCACTGGTCTATAATCACACCAGTTATAAAAAATGTTTTCCTTTAAATTTTCTCACTGTGTGTAGCAGAGGTAACAGTGAAAGCGGATAAATTTCTGCAGTACCCAAATACACTATTTGAAAAGTATATTCTTATATAACACCCCGCTTCAATATGTGGTTTTTGGGGCCACTGGTCTATAATCACACCAGTTATAAAAATTGTTTTCCTTTAAATTTTCTCACTGTGTGTAGCAGAGGTAATGCAGTGAAAGCGGCTAAATTTCAGTAGTACCCAAATACACTATTTAAAAAGTATATTCTTAGCTAACACCCCGCTTCAATATGTCGTTTTGGGGGACACTGGTCTATCACACCAGTTATAAAAAAAAATTCCTTTAAATTTTCTCACTGTGTGCAGCAGAGGTAACGCAGTAAAAGCGGGTAAATTTCTGCAGTACCCAAATACACTATTTAAAAAGTATATTCTTATATAACATACCGCTTCAATATGTGGTTTTGGGGGCCACTGGTCTATCACACCAGTTATAATACTTTTTTCTAATTGCGTTTTTCACTCTTTGTAGTTGTATTATCGCTGCAGAACCGATCACCAGTCACAATGCTGCACAATACAAATCCACTATAATATGCTTTCTATATTAGAAAGTATATTATAAGTGTATTACACCCCTATATACCGCACACCAATCAATAGTACACCTATACCAGTCCTTAAAAGGACTTTTGTGGACCTATTAGATAGCGATTTGTGTCACTAACACTCTAACAGCCTGTCCCTGCTCCACACAGCAACCTCTCCCTACACTGACAAAATACAGAATGTAAAATGGCGGCCAGATCAGGTCTATTTATAAGGTAGGGGGTATGTCCATGTACTGAAATGTCTCAATTGGCTGTCCTGTACCATCTGATGGATGTGTCATGGGTCAAATTTCTTCACAATGTAAAAGAATATGGCGGTTGTGAATATCGCCATATGTTCGCATGTTCGGCGAACAGCGAATGAGCAAAGTTCGTAGCGAACCGACCACTTGGCGAACCGCAAGGCCATCTCTAATCTGCACCACCCAATGCTTTGTGTGGTCCAGGAATCTGTGCAGTTCACCTTCATCCAGGGTGGGGTCCATGATCGCAGCAACTGAGGCCATAGCACTTAAATACAGTCTCAGTTTTTTGGGGGGCCAGTTTGGGATAAGGGGAGCTAGGCCATATAATATCCGCTCCTCCTAACTTTCATTCCTTCTCTGGCTCAGATACTGTAAAATTTCAAGATCTGTGCTTGTTACAGGGAGGAAAATTGACATTAACTGACAGCTATTTGTGATATAGAGAATACAGAAAATGCTGGCAACTAGAGTTGAGCAAACACCTGGAAGTTCGGGTTCGCCGGGTTCGGCCGAACTTCTCCGCAATTTTCGGGTTTTTGACCTGAACTTGAACCGAAACTGAACCCCATTGAAGTCAATGATGACCTGAACTTTGGGGCACTAAAATGTCTTTATAAAAGTCAAAGAAAGGGCTAGAGGGCTGCAAAAGGAAGCAAAATAGGGGTAAGAGCAGGACAATTGCCCTGCAAACAAATGTGGATAGGGAAATGAATTAAAATAGCATAGAATTTAAAAAAAGTAAAAAATAATGATCTTGAGCTAGGAGGTGGAGGTCAAAGTGGGAGGTTGAGGAGGCGGTGGACTTGACGGTGTAGGTGGAACTGGTGGTGGAGGAGGTAGCCAACACTATTTTTGTAGTTTTATTTAAATTTTTAATAAATTTGGGAAGACCCCAAAACATTGGGAAATATAAAAAAGAAAAGAAAGATAAAGTGCACTGGAGTATAACAATGGCTGGGTGCGGCCAGTATACTTGTCTATTCTGCACAAGGTACGGACGAGTCCTGTGAGGTCCATGCCTGGTTCATTTTAATGAACGTGAGCTTGTCCGTGGACAGGCAGCTGCGGTTGTCTGTGATCACCCCCCCCCCGCCATGCTGAACACACGTTCGGACAATACATTAACCGCAGGACAGACTAGCACCTCCAAGGTGTAAAGGGCAAGCTCAGGCGATGTGCCCAATTTAGAGACCCAGAAGTTGAAAGGGGCAGACCCATCAATCAGTATGTGTAGGCGTGTGCACACGTACTGTTCCACCATGTTGCTGAAATGCTGCCTCCTGCTAAGATGTTCCAATGTTCCATATCAGCCGATGGTGCTGGTTGTTGTGGCGTGCTGACAGAGCTTTTCCACATTTCGGCCATGCTAACTCTCCCTTCTGAGGTGCTGGTGGTGCCCCAGCTGCATTGGCGACTTCTTACTCCTCCTCCACTGCCTTCATCTTGTGCTTCCACTGAGCCCCCGGTGTCAGGTGGGAATGGCATCAGCAGCGTGGTTAGCAGCATGCGCTTGTACTCGCGCATCTTCTGATCACGCTCCAGTGACGGAATTAAGGACGGCACGTTGTCCGTGTAGCGGAGATTTAGCAGGGTGGCCACCCAGTAATCAGCACTGGTTAGAATGTGGGCAACTCAGCGGTTGTTGTGCAGGCATTGCAGCATGCAGTAGCCAGGCTGCCCAGAGGCAACGACAAGCTGTCCTCTGTGGGAGGTGTATCGTCTGTGTCCTCTGTATCCCCCAGCCAAGTTCCAGTGATGCCCATGAGCTGCTTTGGGTGCCACCCTGCTGTGAAAACGGTTCCTCCTCCTCATCATCCTCCAAAACTGTGCCGTGGCTGGACAATTGTGTACCTGGCCTCTGTTGGTGCAGGAACCCACCCTCCGAGCCACTTGGGAATGACTGGCCCGATAACTGTGGAAATGATCCCTTATCCTCCTCCTCTTCCTTCTGTGCTACATCCTCTTACATCATCGCCTGAAGCGTTTTTTCAAGGAGACATAGAAGTGGGATAGTAACGCTAAGGACTGCATCATCAGCACTGGCAACACGGCACACATGTCCTGCATGGAGACGCACTCATTGCTGGTGAAGTGGTGCTGTTCCGCAGAGCGACTCACCCATGCGTACTGCAGCTGAAACTTCACTATCGCCTGCTGCTGCACACACAGTCTCTCCAGCATGTGCAAGGTGGAGTTTCACCTTGTGGGTACTTCGCATATGAGGTGGTGAGCGGGAAGGCTGAAGTTACGCTGCAGCACAGACAGGTGAGCAGCAGCAGGGTGACAAAGCCGAAAGGGCTCCCAGATGGACCGCACTTTCTGCAGCAGCTCTGATATATTGGGGTAATTTTTAAGGAACCTCTGCACCACCAAATTCAGCACATGCGCCAGGCAAGGGATGTGCATAAAACCGGCTAGCCCCAGAGCTCCTACAAGATTTTGCCCATTATCGTACACCACCTAGCTGGGCTTGAGGCTCAGTGGCACCAACCACTCATTGGTCTGTTGTTCCATGCCCGTCCACAGCACCTGCACGGTGTGGGTTTTTTCCCCCAAACAGATGAGTTTCAAAACAGCCTGCTGTCATTTCCCCCTGGCTGTGCTGAAGTTGGTGGTGAAGGTGTTACGCTGACAGATGAGGAGGCTGTAGAGGAGAAAGCAGAGTAGGAGGCAAAGAGAAACGTCCTGCAATCCTCGGTGGCGGAAGGACATGCGCCAAACTGCTATCTGCCTCAGGCCCAGCCGCACTGCATTTACCCAGTGTGCAGTTAGGGAGATATAACGTCCCTGTCCGTACTTACAGGTCCACGTATCTGTGGTTATGTAGACCTTGCCACAGATGGCGTTGCGCAGTGCACACTTAATTTTGTCCACCACTTGGTTGTGCAGGGCAGGGATGGCTCGCCTGGAAAAGTAGTGGCGGCTGGGAACCACGTACTGCGGGAGAGCCACCGCCATAAGTTTTTTTAAAGTCTCCGTCTCCACCAGACGGAATGACAGCATTTCAAAGGCCAGGAATTTTGAAATGCTGGCATTCAGGGCCAGGGATCGCAGGTGGGTAGGGGGGTACTTCCTCTTTCTCTCCACTGTTTGGGAGATGGACAGCTGAATGCTTCCATGGGACATTGTGGAGATGCTTGGTGACAGTGACAGACATGGTGGCGTTGCTCCCACATCCTCGGTTTCCGGGGTGGCAGGTGCCTCTGTCACTCCAGAGGGGGTGGAAGAGGCAGAGACTGCAGAATAAGAGGGACCAGGAGGAGCCTGAGATCTTTCGTGGTTTTTGAGGTGTTTACTCCACTGCAGCTTGTGCTTTGCATTTAGATGCCTGGTTATGCAGGTGGTGCTCAGGTTTAGAACATTTATGCCTCGCTTCAGGCTCTGATTGCACAGCGTGCAAACCACTCGCGTTTTGTCGTCAGCACATTGTCTGAAGAACTGCTACACCAGGGAACTCCTTGGAGCTGGCTTTGGTGTGCTCAGTCCCTGGGTGCGGTGGGCAGTAGCAAGCGGACAGCCACTCTTTTGCAGACTGCTCCCTCTTTTGCTGTGCAGCTGGTGCTGTTGACCACCCCCTCTTCCTCCGAACTGCACATGTCACTTGCATGACCTTGATTCCATGTGGGGTGTAGGACCTCATCAACCTTCACATCATCTTCCACTCACTCTTCACCCCTGCCCTCCTTGCCAGTCTGCACACTGCAGAAAGCCGCAGCAGTTAGCACCTGTGTTTCGTCATCATCAGAGATGTGCTACGGTGATCCTCCCATGTCCACATCCTGAAACATAAGTGTTTGGGCATCAGTGCACTCAATCTCTTCCACTTCTGAAGCAGGGCTATGTGGACAGCCCTCGGAAACCCTGCCAGCAGAGTCATCAAAAAGCATAAGAGACTGCTGCATGACTTGGGGCTCAAACTGCTTGGCTGATTTGCAAGGGGTGAAGTGAAAGACAGATGTCCATGGGCTGCAGGTGCCAATTCTGCGCTTTCAGCAGGGGACCGGGTAGGAGACAATGTGAAGGAACTGGAGGCACTGTCAGCCACCCAATCTACTACCGCCTCTACTTGTTCTGGCCTTACCATTCGTACACCGGTATTCGGGCCTACAAAATAACGCTGAACGTTCTGTCGCCTACGTGCTGGAGGTATATTAGACGGTCATTTTATAACAATTTTACTGTAGGCCAGTACAAAATACATGTCAAATACATACAGTACAGACCAAAAGTTGGGACACACCTTCTCATTCAAAGAGTTTTCTTTATTTTCATGACTATGAAGGCATCAAAACTATGAATTAACACATGTGGAAATATATACATAACAAACAAGTGTGAAACAACTGAAAATATGTAATATTCTAGGTTCTTCAAAGTAGCCACCTTTTGCTTTGATTACTGCTTTGCACACTCTTGGCATTCTCTTGATGAGCTTCAAGAGGTAGTCCCCTGAAATGGTCTTCCAACAGTCTTGAAGGAGTTCCCAGAGATGCTTAGCACTTGTTGGCCCTTTTGCCTTCACTCTGCGGTCCAGCTCACCCCAAATCATCTTGATTGGGTTCAGGTCCGGTGACTGTGGAGGCCAGGTCATCTGGCGCAGCACCCCATCACTCTCCTTCATGGTCAAATAGCCCTTACTTTCAAAGTTTTCCCAATTTTTTGGCTGACTGACTGACCTTCATTTCTTAAAGTAATGATGGCCACTCGTTTTTCTTTACTTAGCTGCTTTTTTCTTGCCATAATACAAATTCTAACAGTCTATTCAGTAGGACTATCAGCTGTGTATCCACCTGACTTCTCCTCAACGCAACTGATGGTCCCAACCCCATTTAAAAGGCAAGAAATCCCACTTATTAAACCTGACAGGGCACACCTGTGAAGTGAAAACCATTTGTGGACTACCTCTTGAAGCTCATCAAGAGAATGCCAAGAGTGTGCAAAGCAGTAATCAAAGCAAAAGGTGGCTACTTTGAAGAACCTAGAATATGACATATTTTCAGTTGTTTCACACTTGTTTGTTATGTATATAATTCCACATGTGTTAATTCATAGTTTTGATGCCTTCAGTGTGAATCTACAATTTTCATAGTCATGAAAATAAAGAAAACTCTTTGAATGAGAAGGTGTGTCCAAACTTTTGGTCTGTACTGTACCTCTCAGAGAGATCATAAAGTTTTTAAATAACTTAAAGTGAGACTACAGATACTCAAGAGAGAAATATATCCACCATTTTATGATGAATGACAAGATTGAATAGTTGAAGCACCATCTTATGCATACCGCCATTTTGTGATATCTTTTCAACACGTGTTTTGTACATGGACTGCGGAGGCGGCAGTGTTATATTTGAAGAAAAGTTGAAGATAATAAAGAAGTTATTTGAAGCATTTGGTGTGCTCTTTAAACCTACTGTTTCCAAAGAATGGGGCTAGAGGAATTACAGAGTAATAGACAGTCTGGTTAGACTAAAAGTCAGAGATATCAAAATTCTTCTAATGCCACAGCGCAAAAGGCACTTCATAGTGCTGCGCCTGCCACATATATATATCACTCCCGATAAACACACTGGGGTAACTGGAGATTATGGTGAAGTCCTTTCTGTTCTCCGGAGTGAACCAAAACTTTAACGGATAAGTCCTTGTGATAAACAATCAGCAATTCTTGGTAGCCTGCCACTCAGCAACACTAACTACAGGCAGGTTTGATCTCAGTCTCTAGGATTTTGGCACCAATCTTATATTGTGGTGCATGCACGCTCTGTCTTACCGACCCGGGTCTAATCTGTCTCCACGGATGATTCCGAACCGAACAAGTAGTCTTTCAAATGAACCTGCAGTACCACAGAATTGTTAATCTGTTCCTCAGCTCTCAACAGCATTCTAGGCAGACATCCCCTGTCTCCCGGGCAGCAGTACTCCTCTTTCTGGATGAGATCCAGGTCCTGGATGCGATCAGCTCCCCTGGGCTGCAGTTCTTGATACCAAGGAACACTTCCAAAACCTGGATGGGAACGGATCTACACTGTCTCAGTTCCTCTCCTCACAACATGGAGATTTCCTGTCTCTCTGCAGCTTTATAGCCCCTCCTTTCATGCATATTGTAATCTGTGCAGTCTTTTAGATGTGTGAGGGAACAGCGGCTTCTTGCGGCCAAACAGAAAAATAACAGTGTTGTTAACTTAGTCCACACAAACAGTATTCAATGTTAAGAACGGTTTCTCAATCTCACATGTGCATTCACTACACACTGCACTACAGATATACACTGATGTGTGTGGTGCAGTGTGTGATGCGTGTGGTGCAGTGCATGATGTGTGTGGTGCAGTGTGTGATGTGTGTGGTGCAGTGTGTGATGATCACACACTGCATCACACACTGCTGTCACCTTGAATCTTGCAGGAAGATTCAACCATATAACCTTGTTTGTGGTGGAAGGGGTGCATGGGAATACAGTGTATTCAGTACATTATAAACAGCACATTTAAAGTGCCTTTATGTTCATCAGCTTTCCTCTGGTGGAGTCGAGAAGTTAGGGTCAATCCAGGCTAAATACCCGCTCAGACAAAACGCTGGCGGCAGGGCAGGCCAGAACCTCTAAGGCATAGACACCCAGTAGTTGTAAGGCACTGAGGGATCATTGAGGACGCTGACATGGTCTGTTATGTACTCCTTCACCATCTTCCAAAATTTTTCCCTCTGTGTGACAGTATGCCGCGCATCAGGGTGAGGGTGCTGGCGGGGTGTCATGAAACTGTCCCAGGCTTTGGAGAGTGTTGCCCTGCCTCTGTTGGAACTGCTGTGTGTTCCCCTTGTCTCCCCTCCTCGGTTGCCAAAAGAACTATGGACTCTGCTGCCAGCATTGTCAGATGAAAATTTTTGGAGCAACTTTTCAACAAGGATCTTCTGGTATTGCACCGTTTTGCTCGTCCTCTCCACCAGAGGAATGAGAGAAGGGTGAACAACCAGTAATCCGTGTTGTCTAAAATGCGTATAATGCACGGGTCGCGGGAAAGGCAGCCTAACATGAGGTCAGCCATGTGTGTCAGAGAACCAACAGGCAAGACTTTACTGTCGTCATCAGGAGGATGACTGTCAATCTCCTCATCCTCCTCTTCTGCCCACCCACGCTGAACAGATGGAAGTAAACTTCCATAGTTACTACCCTCTGTAGCGGAGACAAACGTCTCCCACTCCTCCTTCCCTTTATCGCCCAATTCGCGCTGAGAAGACGAACTGAGGGTGGTCTGGCTATCACCCTGTGTAATGTCTTCCCCTATTTCCACCTCTTCCACATGCAAAGCGTTGTCCTTAATTGTGAGCAGCAAGCGTTTGAGTAGACACAAAAGTGGGATAGTTATGCCGATAATAGCAATATCGCCGCTCACCATCTGTGTTGATTTCTCAAAGTTTCTTAAAACCTCACAGAGGTCAGACATCCATGCTCACTCCTCGCTTGTGAATAGCGGAAGCTGACTGGAAAGGTGACGACCATGTTGCAGCTGTATTCCACTACTGCCCTCTGCTGCTCACAAAGCCTGGCCAACATGTGGAATGTGGAGTTCCAGCGAGTGCTCACCTCGCACAACAGCTGGTGAGCTGGCAATTTCCAGCGCTGCTGCCACGTTGACGGACCGGCTGAAGCTGTCGATGACTTGCGGAAATGTGCACACACGCGGCGCACCTTCACCAGTAGCTTAGGCAAATTGGGGTCGGTTTTGATAAACCGATGAACCACAAGGTTTAACATGTGGGCTAGGCATGGGATCTGTCTGAGCTTGCTGAGCTCCAAAGCCGCCACCAAGTTACAGCCATTATCAGACATAACCATGCTTGGTTGTAGGTTGAGTGGCGAGAGCCACAGCTCAGTCTGGTCTCTTATCCCCTGCCACAGCTCTGCGGCAGTGTGCTGTTTGTCCCCTAAGCATATCAGCTTCAGCTTGGCCTGTTGCTGCTTCCCCACTGCAGTGCTACACTGCTTCCAGCTACCGACTGATGCCTGACTGGTGCTGCACACGGATAATTTGGAGGTGGAAGTGGAGGAGGAGGCGGAGGAGAAGAAGTGGGGCTTGGAGCCACTAACGTAGGTGCTGGCGGAAACCCTGATAGACATAGGGCCCGCAATCCTTGGCGTCGGTAGCACTTGTGCCATCTCAGGGTACGACTCGCTCCCGGCGTCCACAACATTCACCCAGTGTGCCGTCAGGAAAATGTAGCGTCCGTGACCCAATGCACTTGTCCATGTGTCCGTGGTTAAGTGGACCTTCCCAGTAACTGCATTGCTCAGGGCACGTGTGATGTTAAGGGACACATGTTGGTGTAAGGTGGGCACGGCACATAGTGGCGGATGGGGACTGCGTAACTCAGGATGGCAGCCAACATCAGGCTGCGGAAGGCCTCAGTGTCCACAAGCCTAAATGGCAACATTTACAGGGCCAGTAATTTTTAAAAACTGCAAATTTAGTGCTATGGTCTGAGGGTGGGTGGCTGACTGGGTATTTTCGCTTGCATTCAAAGGCCTGGGGTAAGGACATTTGGATGCTGCGCTGGGACATGGAAGTGGATGTGGTTGCTGATGGTGCTTGCGAAGGTCCAGGTGCAGAGCAGGAGGCATCCGGGCCTGCGCCTTTGACCACGGATTGGCCAGCACGTAACATAGGGGAAGAGGAGGCAGTGGTGTGACCCGCAGACACAGATTGTGGACCCAGGCGTTCGTCCCCCTTATTATGGTCTTTGGATGCCATGTGGTGGATCATGCTGGTGGTGGTGAGGTTGCTAGTGTTCACGTCCCGGCTCTTTTTCGTATGGCACGGGTTGCAAACTACTATTCTTTTGTCGTCCGCACTTTACTCAAAAAAGCGGCAGACTGCGGAACATCTACCCCTTGGCAAGGGAGATTTCCACAAGGGGGTGCTCCGTGGAACAGTTGCGGGCCTGATTGGTGTGGCCCCCCCTTCTCCCTTTTGGCACCCCACTGCCTCTTCCAGCCTGTTGCGGTGCTGCAGATAACTCCCCCTCTGTACTGCTGTCCTCGCTCGGCTTTCCACCTTCCCAGGTTGGGCAGTGACCTCATTGTCCACCAGATCCTCTTCCACTTCCTCACTCTGATCATTCTCCTGATTTGTTGACCTAACCACAACCTCAGTGATTGACAACTGTGTCTCATCCTCTTCATCAACCTCTTGAGACAGTAATTGCGGTTGACTCATAGGCAACTGTGTCTCATCATTATCCAGCTTATTAAACACGAATTGCTGTTCCCCACCGTCATGTTCTTGTGACTATGGATGCTCAAGAGGTTGGGAATGAGGGCACAAGATCTCATGTCCCTCTTCAAGCGTGCTTGGCGAGAAGGCCAAATCAATTAATGGCGAATATCCGAGTGTGGGATCACTTGTTTGGCCAGACAGTACATGGTGGGAGGAAGGAGTATCAGGGTGAGGATTGTGTTGACCAGACTCCTGGCTACTGAGACTGGACTTGGTGGAAGACAGGGTGGTGCTTAACCGACTGGAAGCATTATCTGCTGCAATACAGCCGACCACCTGCTCGCACTGGGCTGACTTTGCGAGT
Source organism: Bufo bufo (assembly GCF_905171765.1). NCBI lineage: Eukaryota > Metazoa > Chordata > Amphibia > Anura > Bufonidae > Bufo > Bufo bufo. The sequence goes on from NC_053391.1 coordinate 160,667,083, forward strand.
GTTGTCCTGCGCCGCCCTGAAAACTGGTACATGAAGCTAGGTATCATGGATGATTGTTTTTCTTGTGCTCTGGCAGCAGGCACAGTTTATCCACGACCAGGGCCACGGCCTCTGCGTGCACCATCAGCATCACGGTCACTGCCACGTCCCTTACTGCTTGCCTTCTTCATTTTAAATGTAATATATGCTTGAAAGTATGTCACACGTACAGTAGCGTAGGAATTGGAAGTGTATGCGTAAAATTTGTTTACAAAGGTATTTGTGATGAGGAAACGTTATACAGGACAGTTACCACAGGTGATGTCACTGTTCACAGTGTCTACAGGAAAAGTACACTGGATGTCACTGATATTTTAGGGATGCGTACACTTTACACAGGAGATGTGGCGCAAATAATTTAACTGTCCACAGCGGCCTATTAGACGGTATTTAGCAACCAAACAACCAGACTGAATTTAAACAATGGTGGATTTATTCAATTACAGCAGTACATTCCAGACCAGAAATCATATGCAGGTAATTAATCCAAATAATAACTTGTGCAGGAAAACTCACAAGGGACAGTCAGACCAGGCCAAACTTCATATGCACAAAAATAGTCAGTGTAACGTAGTACCTAGTGACGAGACATTTCCAGGGTGCAATCTGAGGTCCAACACGAGACAAACTGTTCTGCATAGAAGTTTCCCACAGGCAGTCTCTAGAGATGGATTGAGGAAATCAGAGGTCATGCCCAGGTAGTCTGGAAGAATGTGAACAGCAACATACACCCGGGTTGTCAAAACAACAGTGGGCACTGACCAGCCAGGGAGATCACCTCTTAAACACCTGCTATCCAATCACAGAGTACCATGTGTCTATTCCTCATAGGCCATATGATTATCCTAATCACTGACACTTGTGCGGCCTTGGCTGGTCATTGATCACTTAACCCATGCCTGCCCTCTTTTCAACTAGAGTTTATGCACAGGTATATTCCCTGTCAGCGGCCGGCGTAGCGAATAAGATACACGTACATTCGGCCGCGTAACCCTTTGCAAACCTCCTCTCAAGTGTGCCCGCTTCCGCCCGCCAATGAGTCGGAACCGAAGATTCCGCAGGCACATGTTTCACCTGTGCCACTACTCCAATGGGGACCCCGCAGACCGAGCACCACGAGAATTCCTGGGGGCAAGAGTGGACCGCGAAACAGGAGAGTGTCTTACATTGGGTCTCTAAAAATTTTTGTACCAAAAAATATTACATTTCACTCCCTACACTGTCTGTCCATTCCTATGCTCAGCTCTCCCTGACTACAAATGAGCCGAACATGCGCCATCGGGTGCTATATAGCACACAATGACGTGTTCCAGCCAGCAAATCACTGTAATGCCAGTAGCCAACATGGCTATTGGCATTACAGTGAGGGCAGTACTTACCTGCACGTTTATTGGCTGCATAGCAGCCAAGAAACGTGCGGGGAGGAGACTCGAGCATGGCGCTCGAGCACTTGCGGTACTCGGCCGAGTACTGCCATGTGCCGAGCATCGAGATGCTCGAGCCAAATAGGTGTTCGGCTGAGCATGTTTGATTAACACTAGTTATTGTTTATTGCAGGCAGCAGCATCGCTGCACTGTCTGTGCCATTCACAGCGCTCAGTGCTCTGATGATATTGGTACGCCTTAGACTTTCCAGGGAGTAAAATGACCTGAACAAGCGTCTGTGATGCTTTTACAGACACTATTGCGACTTCTGGTCATCAATATCAGATTGGCTCCAACACCGGCTCCCCCGCCGATCAGCTAGAGATGGCCTAGCGGTTTGCCCGATGGTCGTTTCACGACGAAATTTGCTTGTTCGCTGTTTGCCGAGCAGTCGAACATATGGCGATGTCCGTCGGCGCCATATTATTTGCATTGTGCAGAACTTTGAACAATGACACATCCATCAGGTGGGACAGGACAGCCAATTGAGATGTTTCAGCCCATGGCGACACCCCCTATCCTATAAATAAACCCGTTCTGGCCGCAATTTTACATTCTGTTTTTTGCCAGTGTAGGGAGAGGTTGCTGTGTGGAGCAGGGACAGACTGTTACAGAGTATAGAGACATCAAACGCTAGCTAATAGGCCCTCAAAAGTTCTTTTAGGGACTAGTATAGGTGTGCTATCGATAGGTGTGACATACATGTGTAATATACTTATAATATACTTATAATATACTTTCTAACATAGAAAGTATATTATAGTGCATTTGTATAGTGCAGCATTTGTGTGCAGTTGTGCTGAGATACCGCAGCTATACAGAGGGACAAACACTATTGGAACAACTAATTGCAACTGGTGTGCTACACCAGTTGCCCCCCAAAAAATATGATTGAGGCATGGGTGGGATATACCTATAATATAATTTCTATATAGTGCATTTGTATTGTGCAGCATTTGTGTGCAGTTCTGCTGAGATACCGCAGCTATACAGAGGGACAAACATCATTGGACCAACTAATTGCAACTGGTGGGATATAACAGTTGCCCCCAAAAAAATCTGACTGAGGCACGAGTGCGATATACCAATAATATAATTTCTAAATAGTGCATTTGTATTGTAACAGCATTTGTGTGCGGTTCTGCTGAGACACCGCAGCTATACAGAGGGACAAACGTTATTGGAAAAACAAATTTAAACTGGTGTGATATAAGAGTTGCCCTCAAAAAAATATGATTGAGGCAGAGGTGCGATATACCTAGAATATAATTTCTATATAGTGCATTTGTATTGTGCAGCATTTGTGTGCGGTTCTGCGGAGATAACGCAGCTATACAGAGGGACATACGTCATTGGAACAACTAATTGAAACTGGTGTGATATACCAGTTGCCGCCCAAAAAATTTGATTGAGGCACGGGTACGATATACTATAATATAATTTCTAAATAGTACATTTGTATTGTAACAGCATTTGTGTGCGGTTCTGCACCGCAGCTATACAGAGGGACAAATGTTTTTGGAAAAACTAATTGCAACTGGTGTGATATAACAGTTGCCCCCCAAAAAATCTGATTGAGGCAGGGGTGCGATATACCTATAATATAATTTCTATATAGTGCATTTGTATAGTGCAGCATTTGTGTGCAGTTGTGCTGAGATACTGCTATAGAGATAGACGAACGCCATTGGAACAACTAGATGCAACTGGTGTGATATCCCAGTTGCCCCCTAAAAAAATCTGATTGAGGCAGGGGTGTGATATATCTATAATATAATTTCTATATACTGCATTTGTATAGTGCAGCATTTGTGTCCGGTTCTGCTGAGATACCGCAGCTATACAGAGGGACAAACTTCATTGGAACAACTAATTGCAACTGGTGTGATATAACAATTTCTCCCAAAAAAATCTGATTGAGACAGGGGTGTGATATACTTATAATATAATTTCTATATAGTGCATTTGTATTGTGCAGCATTTGTGTGCGATTCTGCTGAGATACAGCAGCTATACAGAGGGACAAACGTCATTGGAACAACTAATTGCAACTGGTTTGATATAACAGTTGCTCCCAAAAAAATCTGATTGAGGCAGGGGTGCAATATTACCTATAATATAATTTCTATATTGTGCTTTTGTATTATGCAGTACTTGTGTACGGTTCTGCTGAGATACCGCAGCTTTACAGACAGACAAACGCCATTGGAACAACTAATTGCAACTGGTGTGATATACCAGTTGCCCCCAAAAAAATGGATTAAGTGGTTCTATATACCTGCTTCCACGAATACTGCTCTTCTCTAAGGACTTTGGCACAGGGTCATTTTGAAAATGACAGGCAGAGGAAGAGGCAGGCCGTTCCGCAGGCGTAGTAGGGGTTGGGCAGGTGCACCAGGCCGGAGCCTAAGTGGGAAGTTGGAGAAGGTGCATGCGATCACGTCAAAGGATGCACCAGAGATGGCTTAGTGGCTCATTCAGCCTTCCGCTTCTGCACCCTCCTCATCCTCTGTATCAGCACCCTCCTCACTCTCTGCTGTGTGCACCCCCAAAGACACCACCACCACCATAGCCCCTCCACTCGAGCCAGAGGAATTATTTTCCTATCAATTTCCAGACCTTACCGATGCGCAACCATTCTTGGCATCGGATGAGGAAGAGGAGGTAGCAACAGCCGCCAACCAGCGGTCTGATGACAGTACCCAGATCAGTCCAAGGAGGGTGGTCCTCGCTGTTCCTGCCTACTCCGAGATCTCTAATGTCAGTGGTGGTGAAGGTGACGATGATGACGTTTCGATGGACGTCACGTGGGTGCCCACAAGAGAGGAAGAGAATGGGAGTTCAGAGGGAAAGACGGAGCAGCAGATAGGGAGGAGAGGGAGGAGAAGCAGGCAGAACTCGCAGTGCACAGAAGGCAAAAAGCAGACTGCAAATGTATGTGGAGCGAGCCATCCATCATGCACAGTCACATCTTGCACTCCCAGAACGCCGGCACATAACTCTGCAGTGTGGCTTTTTTAACGTGTCCGCTGCTGACAATAGTGTTGCCATCTTCAGCCTGTGCTGTCAACGCATAAGTCGCGGTAAGCCCAGGGACGACTACCTTAAGAAGGCACCTGGCCTCCCATCAACGAACACAGTGGGAGCAACGCTGTCAGAATCCACAAAGCCACACTCTTGGTGATCCACGTCCTGTCTCTTCGCCTTCTCTTTCTCCTCTCTCTCCTCCCATTTGTCCTCCACTCCACCTTCCACTGTGCCGTCATTGCGTTCATCTGGCACAAGGCAGTCTTCCGTGGCCAAAATGTTCGAGCATAAAAAAATGATGACGCCGGATAATCCTCTTGCCCAATGACTGACTGCTGGCTTGTTGGAACTGCTAGCCTGCCAACTACAGCCATATAAATTGGTGGACTCGGAGGCCTTTAGAAAATTTGTGGCCATTGGCAAACCGCAATGGAAGGTCCCCAGAAGGAAATATTTCTCCCAGAAGGGCATCCCTGAACTATATGGCCACGTTCATTGGTAAGTTAATATATGTCTGGCACACCTGGTCTAGGAAACACGGCCAGGGAAGGTGCATAGCTTTTACTGCTCACTGGGTGAACCTTCTGACGATCGTCAAGCATGTATCCCGTGGCACCCGTGTGGATTTGGTGTTACCGCCACGGATTGCATGCAGTCTGCCTCTTCTTCTCCTCCTACTCCATCCTTCGTCTCCTCCTCGGCTGACTCCTCCTGTTCCACTGCTACCGCCTCTTCCGCTGCACCCCCTAAGCTCCCCAGAACCTATTCTACGTGCAAGGTGAGACGTTGCCATGCTGTGCTCCGGCTCTTGTGCCTGGAAGTCAAGAGCCACACCGGTCTTGCACTCCTTTCAGCTCTGCGGTCACAGGCCGATCAGTGGATAACCCCGTTCAATTTGACAGTTGGTAAAGTGGTGTGTGACAACAGTGCTAATCTGCTGAGTGCTCTGAAACAGGGCAAAATGACACACGTGCCATGCATGGCAAACGTCCTGAGTTGCCAAATACCCTGGGGTCCAGGAAGTCTTGTGGCAGGCCAGAAAAATCTCAAGCCATTTTAGAAGATCTTACACGGCCATAGCTCGCCTTGCTGACGTTCAGCGGCGACACCACTTCCTCGTCACACGTCTGATTTGTGACTGCCCAACGCGCTGGAACTCCACCTTGTATATGCTTGATAAGCTTCTCCAGCAGAGACGTACCTGTACGAAGTCTGCGGCAGGAGAGGTTCTGGCAGTGGCGTAACTAGAACTGATTGGGCCCCACACCAAATTATTGAATGGGCCCCCCCCCTCCCTCATGGGCAACTTCTTCACAACCCCCCCCCCTCCCCCTATGCAAGCCCCAGTCCTGCAGCTAGTCAAAATCACTCACTCAGACCAGGCCCTGCTGCGACTTCGTCCGTTTCCCACACATATACTGCATATCATGTCACTGTATATAATACTATTGTGAGGCCCTTTTACAATTTAGTCCTCATCTCAGGTGGGCCCCTTTTGAGTTCAGGCCCCGAGTTGCTGCGTCCTCTGCTTCCACTATAGGTACGCTCCTGCCTTTCACAATATTACAGATATACACACTATACAATGCCAATAAAAGGTCTGTTACCATAATTACAAGAAAAATGCAAAAAAAAGTACTCAAAACAAATATAATTAGGGAGAGTTTACATTTCTGTTTCATTTTCCGTTCTTCTGATGTGTCTTGTAAAAAAAAAAAAAAAAATGGATCCTATAAACAAATGGATCCTGCTGCATCCATTATGCACATTTGGCATCCGTTTGAGCCATTTCTGAGATCTGTTCTATCAGACGGAAAAAAGTACTGCGTACAGGAGTTTTCTGTCTAAAAAACGGATCTCAGGTAGATATGGCTCAAACGGATGCCAAATGTGCATAACGGATGCAACAGGATCCATTTGTTTACAGGATCCTTTTTTTCTGTTCTTCTGATGGATCAGAAGAACCGAAAATGAAATGGAGATGTGAACTCTTGCTTACTTGAATACACAGAATAAAATTGCATAACCAATTTCAAGCAAGTACAGGAATAGCATCCACTGGGCAGTGTATTTCCCCTATGCATCCTCAGTACGGGGCTGAATGTATAAATATACACAGACATTCATTATATAGTCTTTGGCCTGTTTCTCATTTCACATATGCATTTTATGCATTGAAATTTCCACCAAATGGCTCCACTGGTGAGATAACTAGGTTCTGTTACATTATATATATATATATATACACACACACACACCTTTCACATACATACACTTGCTTTTTATGCAGGACACACACACACACACACACACACACACACACACACCTTTCACATACATACACTTGCTTTTTATGCAGGACACACACACACACACACACACACACCTTTCACATACATACACTTGCTTTCTATGCAGGCTACACACACACACACACACACACACACACACACACACCTTTCACATACATACACTTGCTTTTTATGCAGGCTAGACACACACACACACACACACACACACACACACACCTTTCACATACATACACTTGCTTTTTATGCAGGACACACACACACACACACACCTTTCACATACATACACTTGCTTTTTATGCAGGACACACACACACACACACACACACCTTTCACATACATACACTTGCTTTTTATGCAGGACACACACACACACACACACACACCTTTCACATACATACACTTGCTTTTTATGCAGGACACACACACACACACACACACACACACACCTTTCACATACATACACTTGCTTTTTATGCAGGCTAGACACACACACACCTTTCACATACATACACTTGCTTTTTATGCAGGACACACACACACACACACACACACACACCTTTCACATACATACACTTGCTTTTTATGCAGGCTAGATGGATTTGTCAGGCTGTGGAGGATCCAGAAGAGTTTCTAACCCCCCGAGGGGTGTCTCCTTCTCAGAGAGCAGTGCAGCCCCCCTCACTCTGTCCCGACTAGACACTGACAGCAGAGCAAAGAGCACTACTGCCCTGCCGTAATATGACAGTAAGTCAAGAGAAGCAAACTGGGGAGGGAAGGGGCGGGAGTTCTTAAGGAAGCTCCAGGGAGATTTTTTTAAGGTAGCAGCATAAGCTGCTGCTGACAAGAGCTGCTGTTATCTTCAGTGCGGCCCTGCACTATACGCTGCCTGTGAGGCCAGAAGTATACATCATAGTACATGCAACCCTGCCCTGCGGACGCCCCTGCTACTGCTCCCGGGCCCCTTCTAAGCTCGGGGCCCCGAAGCAGCTGCTTCCCCTGCTTCCCTGATAGTTACGCCCCTGGGTTCTGGGGAGCTTGTTTTTTTTTCACTGCGCCAGTGGCTGCTCATGCGCGACGCATGCAGACTTCTGCGGCCATTTGATGAGATTACCAAACTAGTCAGTCGCAGCCAGGGCGCCATCAGTGATCTTACATAGTACCTTATGCCTTCTTTTTGGAGCATGCATTTCATTGTGTCATTAATCAACCGTCGAGGAGCAGGAGCAGGAAGATGAGGAAGTTGCAATGCTGAATGAATTCCCGGGGGGGCGGCTACTCCATCTGAGACAAGTCAGCAGGAGTCTGAAGATGAGTCAGAGGAGGATGGTGCCTGGGGGGAGGAGGAGCAAGAAAAGCAGGCTTTAAACTTTTCGGGGATCCCTGGTGTTGTCCGTGGATGGGGGGAGGAGACCAAGGACGACATTCTCCTGGGCGATGAGCAGGAGCCAGGCCGCTCCACGGCTTCCAATTTAGTGCAAATGGAGGCCTTCATGCTCCAGTATTTGAAGCGGGACCCCTGTATAAAAAGCCTAAAGGGCAAGGACTGGGTGGCAACATACTTAGACCCCCGGTACAAACACAAAATGGCGGACATGTTACCAGCATCACAGAGGGCTGTCAGAATGCAGCATTTCCAGCCTTTGCTGTGAGATATGCTGCATTCTGCTGTTGCGGGCGCTGGCAGAGGAATTTCCACCCACAGAGAAACAGTTGCGAGTACCAATCCTTCCGCGCCTGCAAGAAGAGGGCGGTTTGAAGATATGTTGGTCACTTCGGATATGAGATAATTCTTGCAGCCAACCCATTGAGAGCCGCCCTCCGGATCCAGCCTCAGGGAACGCATAGATCGACAGGTGTCCGACTACATCGGGTTAACGGCCAATGTGGACGCTCTGAGAAGCAAGGAACCCCTTGACTACTGGGTGTGCAGGCTTGACCTGTGGCCAGAGCTGGCACAATTTGCCATGGAACTCTTGGCTTGCCCCTCGTCGAGTGTCCTGTCCGAAAGGACGTTCAGCGCAGCAGGGGGTATCGTGACCGATAAGCGTGGACTACCTCGCATTTCTAAAAATGAATAAGGCATGGATCTCTGAGAAATTCAACACCTGTGACGACCACGTTTAATTGAATTTCCTCATGACAGCCCACAAATATCCACCACCACCCAGAACAAATAATGGTCCCTGTCTTAGGTAAATACAGAGGCATAGAAGGCCTTTTCTGTCCGATGAATGCCTAATGTTTGGGGTCTCGGAGGAATTCAACACCTGTGACGACCACGTGTTGTCGAATTTCAACTAGTATCATTTGTTATTTTTTCAAAAGGGGGGATTTCGTTAGCCATGTTTTTAATCCAATTTTATATTTTTTGTTCTTTTAAACATATGTATTTGACATCTATTTGTACTGGCCTGCAGTAAAATTGATATCCAATGACCGTCTAATATACCTCCAGCAACATAATTACTTGTTCTTTTCTGTCCGGTGAATACCTAATGTTTGGGGCCTGTATTACACTGGCCTGCAGTAAAATTGATATTGAATGGCCGTCTAATATACCTCCAGCCACATAATCACTTGATTATTTATGTACGGTGAATGCAGAATTTTTGGGGCCTGTAATCTAACTGTCCAACAGTAAAATCGTTATACGGTGACCGCCTAATTTATCTCCAGCCACATTATCAATTGTGCTTTTCTGTACGGTGAATTAATAATTTTTGGGGCCTGTAGTCCACAGGCCTGCTGTAAAATCGATATCCATTGACCTTCTAATAAACCTCTGTCCACATAATCACTTGATCATTTATGTACGTTGAATGCATAATTTTTGGGGCCTGTAATCTAACTGGCCAACAGTAAAATTGTTATACAGTGACAGTCTAATGTACCTCCAGCCACATTATCAATTGTTCTTTTCTGTACGGGGAATAAATAATTTTTGGGGCCTGTAATCCACTGGCCTGCAGTGAAATTGATATCTATTGACCGTCTAATATATCTCTGGCCACATAATCACTTGATATTTTATGTACAGTGAATGCATAATTTTTGGGGCCTGTAATCTAACTGGCCAACAGTAAAATTGTTATAAGGTGACCGCCTAATGTACCTCCATCCACATTATCAATTGTTCTTTTCTTTCTGGTAAATGCCTAATGTTTGGGGCCTGTACTCCACTGGCCCGCAGTAAAATTGATATTGAATGACCTTCTAATATAACTCCAGCCACATAATTACTTGTTATTTTCTGTCCAGTGAATGCCTAATGTTTGGGATCTCGAAGGAATTCAACACCTGTGATGACCACGTGTTATCGAATTTCAACTATTATCATTTGCTTTTTTTTCAAGAGGCGGGATTTCGTTAGCCATGTTTTTAATCCAATTTTATATTTTTTGTTATTTTAAACACATGTATTTGACATCTATTTGTACTGGCCTGCAGTAAAATTGATATCCAATATCCGTCTAATATACCTCCAGCAACATAATCACTTGTTCTTTTCTGTACGGTGAATGCCTAATGTTTGGGGCCTGTACTCCACTGGCCTGCAGTAAAATTGATATTGATTGACCGTCTAATATAACTCCATCCACATAATCACTTGATCATTTATGTACGATTAATGCATAATTTTTGGGGCCTGTAATCTAACTGGCCAACAGTAAAATTGTTATACGGTGACCGCCTAATGTACCTCCAGCCACATTATCATTTGTTCTTTTCTGTACGGTGAATTAATAATTTTTCGGGCCTGTAATCCACTGGCCTGCAGTAAAATATTCAATGACCGTCTAATATACCTCCTGTCACAACATAATTACTTGTTCTTTTCTGTCCGGTGAATGCCTAATGTTTGGGGCCTGTACTACACTGGCCTGCAGTAAAATTGATATCCAATGACCGTCTAATATACCTCCAGCCACATAATTACTTGCTCTTTTCTGTCCGGTGAATGCCTAATGTTTGGGGCCTGTATTCCAGTGGGACTACAAACACTGATTAGGGAGGTCAAACCGTGGTAAAGGTCTGCGCTCCAGATTACCAGAGGTAAGGCATGATTCAGGAGGTGGGTAATCTAAAATTTAACATTTATTGATAATGCAGATAAAATAATTCCAAGATAAAGAGTGCAATAACAGACCTTGGGATAGAACAGATGAATATACACTGGCGGACAGCCTAGGTGTCCATCCCAATTGAAAAATACATGTAAACACAAAAAATAGTGCACGGCGGCACCAGAAACCAGTTGTCCTACCGGTACCGTGAGACAGGAAACGGGACGTTCACCCTTGACAATGCTCCATAGCAGCTTCTCCATAAAGTTGAAAAAAATGAAAAAGACGATGTCAGGCAGTGATACACAAGAGTGTAGGGTCCCTGTATACGCCCTATGGCTGACTAGCGAGCATGACCCTAATTCTAAGATATGGGTAGCAGCCTCACCACAGGGCACTCGTCCTTACAAGGACGACCCCGTCCGGAACCTGTCCCTGAGGATAAGACTAGTAGTCCCTAAAAGGATCTAGAAAAAAAGCTGCAGAGATCCTCAGATCCTGGCCTACCTACGTCGGAGATTGCAGCTCTGCACTCTCTTTTCCAAGATGGCTGCTGAATGGATGGTTCGTCTGTGCAGGAGGGCTGTTTGTTTCCTGCCCCTCTGCTGGGTGTGCAGCGTCCCACTATGTGTGTGTGGGCACTGTTTAAAAGCACTTTTTGCTCTAAAAACTGTATTATGATGTGTTGTGTGACTTTGTACTAATGTATCTGCAAAATCCCTGTTACCAGGCAGATTAGGTGTAATTTATACATCCCACCACTAGATGGGGATGACACTTAGGTTCTATATATACCTAGTTCAGGCCTAGTGAGACAGGACAAGGACAGATCAGTGATTAGTCAGTCTGCTGAGAGTGAGAGAGTGCAGATCCAGCACTTCTGCTCTGATGAAAGTTTAGTCCAGAAAGGGACAAGAGAGAAGACTCATACATCCAAAGGATAAAAGCCACAAATCAGGCATCAAGGGTCTTTGGGATATTCAGGTGAAGGATACCATAGCCTCCGGCCACCTCATCAAATTACACTGATATAGAAAATATCCGGCTAAGCTCCAAGTCAAGCCTAAGAAAGCCTAGAAACAGTGGATTTGCAGACCAACTCTAAAACCAGCAAGAGACTGTATTTTGTACTGCTACCATCAAAGTCATCAACAGTAAAAGTTGTGAGTTGCATCTTACCACTGTCTACCTCATTATTACTACCTATGGTTGTACCACCATTAACGGTACTGGTGTCACGACAAAAACCATCAAGGGACTCAGCCGCAACAAGCACCCTAAGCACCCCTAACATCAAGGGCACCTCAACCACCATCTTGGCTGATGCTTCTCTACCACAGAGCGTGCCCCGGAGGATTTCGTGCTGTCCACCTCAACACTGTGCTGCCAGCCCAAGGAGGCTTTCTGCTAACCGTGAGTAAACTGATGAACTGTGTGTTATTATTTGGCCCCTCATCGGTCCACCGTGCACCTCACGTGTTGCCCCTGCGCTACTGGCTGGCTGCAGGTGGAACATTCTTTTCCCTCAGTACATGAGGCACAAATCCAAGATGGCTGTTTATTCTCTGTTAACCGACAGTGGCTGCAACTGATACAGATTCACACTCTTCGGCAGCAAATAAATACAATAAAGTCACTTTTAGGGGGGTTTACAGATGTTAAGGTCCTTAAGTAGTAAAAAGTAAATATCATGCTTGTAACACCATTTTCAACGTGCAGCCAGGGCGATCAGGTACCAGTGTTTAGGATGCCAAGTGGTATGTCGTGGCCCTCATAGTTTTCTGTCACGGTGCTTCTACCTGGATGCTGTCACTCCCGGGGTTAGGCTCTGTAGCAACAAAGAAGTTGTAGTAGGTAGAATAAGCAGAGCAATAGGGAAATGTATTAGAGTGGTCTGGGGACTACATGGTGGTGTACACCAACAATAAAGTATTGGGTTACAAGTAGGCGCCACTCCCAAAATAGGAATAGGTTGTGTCAAAGTAGGTCAATCCAAAGAAATGAAAACAATGATAGAAATGATAGCACAAGATGAAAATAAATAAACACTTATTGTTGATAAATGGAAAAAGGAAAAAGGGACTATTTATTGTAGAGACCCTGGATAATATATAAAATATAAAAACTGGATCACTTAAAAACAAATGAGAATAAAATTGATTATCTACTCATAGGGGAGGAAGTCTGCAGGATAAAACTTGCAGACACCTGCAGACAAACCTCCCCGGCCGAGTTCACTCCAAGTGTATCAGGAATGATGGCAGAAAATGTCACAGCTTCTGATCGAATTCCTTTATTTGATGTACCAACGGCTCTCAACGCGTTTCGGGGGTATAAGTATACAGACCCCCTTCTTCAGGAGTGATATAATTAAAACATATACACTCACCTAAAGAATTATTAGGAACACCTGTTCTATTTCTCATGAATGCAATTATCTAGTCAACCAATCACATGGCAGTTGCTTCAATGCATTTAGGGGTGTGGTCCTGGTCAAGACAATCTCCTGAACTCCAAACTGAATGTCAGAATGGGAAAGAAAGGTGATTTAAGCAATTTTGAGCGTGGCATGGTTGTTGGTGCCAGACGGGCCGGTCTGAGTATTTCACAATCTGCTCAGTTACTGGGATTTTCACGCACAACCATTTCTAGGGTTTACAAAGAATGGTGTGAAAAGGGAAAAACATCCGGTATGCGGCAGTCCTGTGGGCAAAAATGCCTTGTGGATGCTAGAGGTCAGAGGAGAATGGGCCGACTGATTCAAGCTGAGGTATGCAGCAAAGCATTTGTGAAGCCACAACACGCACAACCTTAAGGCGGATGGGCTACAACAGCAGAAGACCCCACCGGGTACCACTCATCTCCACTACAAATAGGAAAAAGAGGCTACAATTTGCACGAGCTCACCAAAATTGGACTGTTGAAGACTGGAAAAATGTTGCCTGGTCTGATGAATCTCGATTTCTGTTGAGACATTCAAATGGTAGAGTCTGAATTTGGCATAAACAGAATGAGAACATGTATCCATCCTCTGATGGCTACTTCCAGCAGGATAATGCACCATGTCACAAAGCTCGAATCATTTCAAATTGGTTTCTTGAACATGACAATGAGTTCCCTGTACTAAAATGGCCCCCACAGTGATCAGCTCTCCGCTTAATAGAGCATCTTTGGGATGTGGTGGAACGGGAGCTTCGTGCCCTGGATGTGCATCCCTCAAATCTCCATCAACTGCAAGATGCTATCCTATCAATATGGGCCAACATTTCTAAAGAATGCTATCAGCACCTTGTTGAATCAATGCCACGTAGAATTAAGGCAGTTCTGAAGGCAAAAGGGGGTCCAACACCATATTAGTATGGTGTTCCTAATAATTCTTTAGGTGAGTGTATATAGAAAATACATACATACATTAAAATGCTCGTCTCCAAGGGCTTATATGTGTCTCTAGGACGCTCAAACCCGCGTGAGCGCTCCACAGGTACCGAAAGTTGTGTCAAGAGGCACGGCACTTGTGGATTACAGTCGTGCATTCCAGGGTTGAACGCATGTCTATGCACTTCTGGGAGGAAAGTGCTACAGAAAAGGACCGCACACTGATTATTAATGTACCAACGAATATAAAAAACTTGATAGTGAAAAGATAAGTTTCTATTCATAGAGTAAAAACAACAAGGATAAAGTTAAAAATTACATACTCGCGGGTAGCCATGCGTTCCACAGTGGAACGCATTGTGATCTGCGCTCCACAGTGCAATGCATTGTGATCTGCGCACCACAGTGGAACGCACAAAGCCAGATCTAAGGGTTGTGGCAGTCACTTGATGCCTACATACTATAACTAGAGATGAGCAAATCGAAGTTGACGAAGTTGAATTCGATCCGAATTTTGGGGAAAAAAATTTTCACCGAATCTGAATTTCCTCACGCTTCGTGGTAATGAATCGCATTTTTTCCTAAAATGGCTGCTGCACATGTTAGGACATGGAGCAAAGAACTCTGGGAACGATGGATCACCCACAATGCCATGCGTGCAGCCAATCAGCAGCAAGTCAGCCACTGTGATGTCACAGCCCTATAAGTAGCCTCAGCCATCTTGGATTCTGACATTTTCCAGTGTGCTTAGTGCAGGGAGAGATGTCAGCAGGCACTAGGGACAGTGGTAGAAAAGACTATATTGTGCTAAAAAAAACTATTTACAATTGCAGGGATAGATTATTCAAGGTGTAGGGAAAGGATAAGGAGGCATCATCTACACTATAAAAGGAGAACAGGGTGGAATAGGAGAGTGTACATCCTGGGTAATAGAAGTGATTCTATTACACCTTGCTGCACTGACTGGGGATCCAAATTGCAGTTATACTGCTGCTTTTAGGTTGTTTGCACTATATGATACATCAGTAATTCCAGCAAACCTTGCTTGTGATTGGGGTACAAGTTCTGTGTTGTTCTGTATTCTTACATGTTCACACAGTGTGCAGTCTGACATTCAGCATAAACAATTCCTGCCTTCCAAATAAGAGGACTGTTCTTTGTAGTCTAACTTGTTTATTGGTCAACAGTTTGTACTCTGCGCGGTGCGCGTGAGTGAGAGATTGTACGTTTTATTAGTAAAACTACAAGAATACAAATAACATGTATAGGGCCTCATGCACATGGCTGTTGCCAGGCACTATGGAGTGCTTCCGTGGTGTTTCTGTCCGTGCCTCTGCACCGCAAAAAAAAAATAGAACATGTTCTAGTTTTTTGCGGTGTGGACGGATCACGGACCCATTCAAGTTGAATGGGTCTCGATCCGTCCCGACAGCCGCAATTTGTGGTCCCCAATTCACGGAACCACCTCACAACTGCAGCATGCATGAGGCCTAAAGCATAGGATAGCATGTACTGTACATTAACAGTCATCAGTGAAGGCACATGGTAAAATGGCTGCCTATACATAGGATTGCATACCTATTTAACAATCATAACAACTCCATGAGTAACAATACAACTAACTGAACAGCTCTGCATAACATAATGTCCCTGAAACAGAGCTAGATCTCTCACCAGATATGCTTTTTCAAGGATGGTGGAGTTTGAGAAGAAGACATGCATAGGGCAGCTCTGATAATGTGTCCTGGAGACTTCTCTTTCCCAGGATGCCTTGCACTCCCACAATGCAGTGCATCACCCACAATGCCATAGTCTTTGTAACAGGCAAACAAAGTGTAATACAAATTAATACCACTAGATTGTGCTATAACCACACTAAACACTTCTGAATACTCTGTGGCAGAAAGTGAACTATAATGATTTTCTAACCCTGCTGGGCAGAACATGTGTACAGCCATTTACAGGGTGTATTAATAGGAAAGATATCTATGTCCTATTAGCTGTTCTGCGTTGATATTACATTGTTTAACTTTTTTGGGTGGCTGTATTAATAGGGAAAAAAAGGAAAAAATATATGTCATAATTGCTGTTCAGCGGTGAAGTCATATTGTACTGCAGCCATTTATGGGGTGTATTAATATAAAAAGATACGTACGTCGTTGATTTTGCATTATAATTTTTTTATTTTTGGAGGGTGTATTAATAGGGAAAAAAAGGGAAATATATGTCATATTTGCTGTTCAGCGGAGAAGCTACATTGTACTACAGCCATTTACGGGGTGTATTAATAGGATAGATACGTATGTCCTTTTAGCCGTCCTGCATTGATTTTACATTGTTTTACTTTTTTTGGGGGGGTATATTAATAGAAAAAAAAAGGAAAAAATATATGTCATAAATCATAATTGCTGTTCAGCGGTGAAATTACATTGTACTACAGCCATTTACGTGGTGTATAAAAAGGAAATACACGTACGTCCCATTAGCCGTTCTGCAGTGAATTGTGATTTATTATATTTCTTTTTTTGGGGTGTAGTTATAGGAAAAAGAATACATCTTAATTGCCATTCTGCGGTGAAGTTACATTGTACTACAGCCATTTACAGGGTGTATTGATGGGAAATAAACCTACTTCCTATTATCTGTTCTGCGGTAAATAGTGATTGTTATTTTTTTTTTGGGGGGGGGTTATTAATCAGTCTCTGAAAGACCCCAGAGAGTGGGGAGATCATATTGTTTTGTTACCCGATTTGGATTGAACACAAAATGTGGGACTTTATGTTATGCAATATGTGTGGGCTGAAGAAAGCTTAAAGCTAAAGTTTGGACATGTTTACTTTTGTTTGCTAAAATAAACTCTGCCTGTGGTGAAGACAAAACTGACACATGTGTATGTGTGCACAGTGATGGAGTTAAAACCCCCACAATTGGTGGAGGATGCGTGCATAACGCTCCTAGAAATCTCAGCCACCGGCAGTTGTAGGAGGTGAATGTCCTGGGTAAAAACTGCAGCGAAATTACAGTCTGAACGTCCAGCTATGGAGGATCTAGTAAAGAAATTGGTGCAGGCTAACTTGCTGCAGGAACAGGCTACTGCGCAACAGCAGAAAGCCCATATGGAGGCTATGCAAGCCCAGCAAGAGACAAATCAGCTCCTGATACCACAGATGTCTGTATTGACTGAGGCCGTCAAATCTCAGGAGGGGGTGAGCCTTCCCAGTCAAAACGGCAGTGTTAAAGCACAGAAAAATGTAAGGGAAACTTTGCAAAAAATGACACCTGAGGACGACGTTGAGGCGTACCTGTCCGTATTTGAAAGAGTGGCAGAAAGGGAGAGTCTCCCACCCGAGCAGTGGGCAGAAGTGTTGGCGCCTTATTTAACAGGAGAACCTCAGAAAGCCTATTAAGATTTAACCTTGCAAGATGCTAAAGAATACAGCAAGCTAAAAGCAGAAATTCTTGCTCGGCAGGGGGTGACTGATGCAGTCTGCGTGCAGTGTGTTCACTTATTGTTGGAGGACTCCCTGGAAAATAAGGGGGGGTTGAGACGGCCATGTCGCGGCTCGAAGAACGGAACTGGGTTCCCCAAGAAAGGACTACAACCCACTCCCAACTGGAAAACCCAGGTCAAGGAAAAATTGGAGATGTGAACCCGGTCCAGACCGGCCCCATTATCTGTTGGAGATGTCATGCTCCTGGACATATAGCAGCGCACTGCCCTTTGTCTACTGAGGCCATGGAGTGAAGTGTCGGCCAACCATATTCTCTTTTTGCCCATCCGGTGTGCAGTGCATTTACCCAAACCCAGGAAGGACCCCAGATGTGCCAAGTGACCGTGAACAGTGTTATAGTGACTGCCCTCCTGGACTCCGGCAGTTTGGTCACTTTGATGACGTCCATGGTGCTTCACGTATTAAACCCTGAAAAGCATGTGGGAGTGTTGTCCATAAACACTATGTGTGGTACTGTACAGCATGAGGTGAGAGTTGTGAAAGACTTACTGCACCCGATGATGCTGGGAAGAGACTTCCCGCTGTTCTGGGACCTGTGGGCTAACAAGAAAATTTAGACTAGCACATTCATGGTCACAGATGCATATCCATTAAGCAAGCATACAGAAAGCTAATAAAAGTATGGCAGCACAACATTTCACATACAAACAATAGAACTGAGAATTAGGGATCATTCTAAATTAAAGTGGTATTATACCTACTATAAATGGAAAAATAGAAGCTCTTTGCACACATTTTTGATCAAACGTGTATCGGGCCCATCTACCAGGCATCAAGGTGGCTTCCGCAGATGGGTACCTAACACTAACAGAACTGCCTCTCTTGGACTTACAGTACCTATGCCTACAATAAATATGTTTGATACATTTGATCAAAAATGTGTGCAAAGATCTTGTATTTTTCTATTTATAGTAGATACACTGCTCAAAAAAATAAAGGGAACACAAAAATAACACATCCTAGATCTGAATTAATTAAATATTCTTTTGAAATACTTTGTTCTTTACATAGTTGAATGTGCTGACAACAAAATTACACAAAAATAAAAAAATGGAAATCAAATTTTTCAACCCATGGAGGTCTGGATTTGGAGTCACACTCAAAATTAAAGTGGAAAAACACACTACAGGCTGATCCAACTTTGATGTAATGTCCTTAAAACAAGTCAAAATGAGGCTCAGTAGTGTGTGTGGCCTCCACGTGCCTGTATGACCTCCCTACTACGCCTGTGCATGCTCCTGATGAGGTGGCGGACCGTCTCCTGAGGGATCTCCTCCCAGACCTGGACTAAAGCATCTGCCAACTCCTGGACAGTCTGTGGTGCAACGTGACGTTGGTGGATAGAGCGAGACATGATGTCCCAAATGTGCTCAATTGGATTCAGGTCTGGGGAACGGGCGGCCAGTCCATAGCATCAATGCCTTCG
Source organism: Bufo bufo (assembly GCF_905171765.1). Classification (NCBI taxonomy): domain Eukaryota; kingdom Metazoa; phylum Chordata; class Amphibia; order Anura; family Bufonidae; genus Bufo; species Bufo bufo. The sequence continues at coordinate 160,686,263 of NC_053391.1, forward strand.
TCTTGCAGGAACTGCTGACACACTCCAGCCACATGAGGTCTAGCATTGTCTTGCATTAGGAGGAACCCAGGGCCAACCGCACCAGTATATGGTCTCACAAGGGGTCTGAGGATCTCATCTCGGTACCTAATGGCAGTCAGGCTACCTCTGGCGAGCACATGGAGGGCTGTGCGGCCCTCCAAAGAAATGCCACCCCACACCATTACTGACCCAATGCCAAACCGGTCATGCTGGAGGATGTTGCAGGCAGCAGAACGTTCTCCACGGCGTCTCCAGACTCTGTCACGTCTGTCACATGTGCTCAGTGTGAACCTGCTTTCATCTGTGAAGAGCACAGGGCGCCAGTGGCGAATTTGCCAATCTTGGTGTTCTCTGGCAAATGCCAAACGTCCTGCACGGTGTTGGGCTGTAAGCACAACCCCCACCTGTGGACGTCGGGCCCTCATATCACCCTCATGGAGTCTGTTTCTGACCGTTTGAGCAGATACATGCACATTTGTGGCCTGTGGAGGTCATTTTGCAGGGCTCTGGCAGTGCTCCTCCTGTTCCTCCTTGCACAAAGGCGGAGGTAGCAGTCCTGCTGCTGGGTTGTTGCCCTCCTACGGCCTCCTCCACGTCTCCTGATGTACTGGCCTGTCTCCTGGTAGCGCCTCCATGCTCTGGACACTACGCTGACAGACACAGCAAACCTTCTTGCCACAGCTCGCATTGATGTGCCATCCTGAATAAGCTACACTACCTGAGCCACTTGTGTGGGTTGTAGACTCCGTCTCATGCTACCACTAGAGTGAAAGCACCGCCAGCATTCAAAAGTGACCAAAACATCAGCCAGGAAGCATAGGAACTGAGAAGTGGTCTGAGGTCACCACCTGCAGAACCACTCCTTTATTCGGGGTGTCTTGCTAATTGCCTATAATTTCCACCTGTTGTCTATCCCATTTGCACAACAGCATGTGAAATTGATTGTCACTCAGTGTTGCTTCCTAAGTGGACAGTTTGATTTCACAGAAGTGTGATTGACTTGGAGTTACATTGTGTTGTTTAAGTGTTCCCTTAATTTTTTTGAGCAGTGTATAATAGCACTTTACTTTAAATTGATCCCTATTTCTTAGTTCTATTGTTTGTATGTGAAATGTTGTGCTGCCATACTTTTATTAGCTTTCTGTATGCTCGCTTTATGGATATGCACCTGTGACCATGAATGTGCTAATCTAAATTTTCTTGGGGACAGGAAACATGGGGACTTCATCTCACAGCCACATGAGCCCTGTTGGGGCTAAACTAGAGGAGGAGGAGGACATTGGAGCACAAGCAATGCGTAGAGAAATGGCAGTTTTTTCTACACAGGTGACAGGAGAGGAGGAGCAGGAGCAGCCATAGGATCTGCAGGGCGATGAGGAAGGCGAGGCAGATGACCCAGACACACCATGGCAGTATGCAGTGGAGAAGGAGGCAGGAAGTCCCTCCGAGTCACTTGCGCAAATGGCCCGATGCATGCTCAGTTGCTTGCGTAGTGACAGCCAAATTGTCACCATTTGGCAGAGGGATGAATATTGACTCTCCACCATGTTAGAACCTCGCTACCGTTCCAAAATGTGGGCCTTTTTACACCCGCTGAGAGGGAGGACAAACTGAACTACTATCGAGACATCCTATGTAGTCAGTTGGCCGCTGCCTATGTGCGCCATCGCCCATCCTCACGCAGGTCTGACTAGGGGGCCCTCTGCACTCACATTCCACTGCCATGGCTGCTGGGGGGTTGGGGGTGCAGGAGCAGTACCAGCTCCATCAGCAGCAACTTAAGTCTAGAGTCGCTGATGAGCAGTTTTCTTCACCCGCCTACTGAAGAAACTACTCACCAGCAGCAGCAGGTAGACATAGAGCAGAATCTGAATCAGCAGGTTGTGGTATACTTGAAGTGCACTCTGCCACCCCAGATCGAAGATCCCCTGGACTACTGGCCAGCCAAACTCGATTTGTGGCCTCCTAATGCTGTTGCCAACTCAACACTAAGTCACTGGGGCCCTCTGTGGTCTCCTCATGCTGCTGCCACCTCAACACGCTGTGGTCTCCTCATGCTGCTGCCACATCATCACTCTGTGGTCTCCTCATACTGCTGCCAGCTCACCACTATGTCACTGGGCCACTCTGTGGTCTCTCCATGCTGCTGCCACCTCACCACTGTTACTGGGCCACTCTGTGGTCTCATCATGCTGCTGCCCAGCACTACTATGTTACTAGGTCACTCGGTGGTCTCCTCATGCTGCTGCCACCTCACCACTATGTTGCTGGGCCACTCTGTGGTCTCCTCATGCTGCTGCCACCTCAACACTATGTCACTGGGCCACTCTGTGGTCTCCTAATGTGGCTGCATCCTCAACACTATGTCACTGGGCCAATCTGTGGTCTCCTCATGCTGCTGCCACATCACCACTCTGTGGTCTCCGCATGCTGCTGCCAGCTCACGACTATGTCACTAGGCCACTCTGTGGTCTCCACATGCTGATGCCACCTCACCACTCTGTCACTGGTCCACTCTGTGGTCTCCTCATGCTGCTGCCACCTCACCACTATGTCACTGGGCAACTCTGTGGTCTCCTCATGCTGCTGCCACCTCAACACTATGTCACTGGGCCACTCTGTGGTCTCCTTATGCTGTCTTATACCCCTTATCTTTAAATCGATTTTTGAGGGTTTTTATTTCTTTCATGATGCCATCATCTGAACAATTTCTCCTAATCCTCTTCATCTGACTGAAGGGGATATTCTGTTTCCACTTCTGGTGGTGGCAACTATTATAATCCAAATAACTATTGACATCCACACTTTTGAAGTGGGTTTTTGTGGAGATTTTGTTATTGTTCACACTTAGGTGTAAGTCCAAAAAGATAGCTTCTGAATGAAAGATTTCATTTGTTGGAATTCAGGAGTGCGATGTACTGATTAGTTCATCAACCTCTCCCTGCCAAACAAAGATAATATCACTGATATATCTAAGATAAAATTAGATTCTGGGATGTGTGAGTAGGCTGAATGTTTCCTCAAAAAGACCCATAAACAAATGTGCATAGGATGGAGCAAATTTGGTTCCCATTGCTGTATCTTTTGCTTGGCTATAAAAAGTGTCATTAAATGTGAAGTAATTATGGTGGAGTAAAAACTCAATGGCTTTTAGAATAAATTATTTCGGTGGTTCAGGCATAAAATTATCTTTACTAAGTGCTGCTGCTATTGCTGCAATGCCTAGATCATGTCTGATATTGCTATGTAAAGATGACACATTTAGTGTTACCCATAGATAGCTCTCTTCCCATTGGATTTATGGGATTTTAGGTAGAAAATAAAAACCGTGATATGAACGGGTGAGGGACTTTAAGGAACGCCCTTTCTTTTTTTTCAATGATGCCTGATTCATATACAAGATCCACCAGTTCAAAAAGCGATTTCTTAAATATCTTGGTCCGGTCATCTTTCAAAATTATATAGTATTCTCGGTCAGATAGTTTTCTAAGGGACTCAGTGAGATAATAGTCTAAACCCATAATAACAATGCCTCCTGCCTTGTCGGCTCTCTTTATTACGATAGTTTTATTTTCTGTATGGTTCCTAAGAGGACAACGTTCACTGGGGTTAAGGTTATTCCTGTCATTTATTCCAGTATATTTATCATTATTCAAAGCTAATACACTATAGAAAACAGCTCAACCGGTAAACTACTGGAGCTCAGCCTACCAGTTACCAGCTGGCCGTAATTACACAAATGAATAATCGAATAAACGGCTGGCTCACGGTACTTTTGCCTACAAATACCATTTATTACCACCACAATCATACTAACACATTTATTATAAAGTAAGCATCATAACATTCCATGGATGTCATTGATCATTAATCCATTCCAGCAACAATAAACATATAAAAATGCGAAGCTCACGCATATAATTAAAAACTTTACTTGGAGTACTCCAATAATATACTATGGCTTCAAACGGTAATATAATACAACAGCGGTAAAGATGTATCTATAACAATTAGTCTCCCTGACAAAGTTAATACTTTGTGTGGCTTTTGGTTCCTTCTGTGGGCTTTGTTATCACCAATATTAAATTTTGGCCCCAATGCTACATTACCAGTTGTTGGAGCCCTCCTGGTTCAGCTTGTTATGTTCCTTTGATTGCGCTTGGCTCTGCTGACTTGCCAGCACTTAATCTTCCTCCTTTAGTAGCTCTCTGTTTGTCTGCACGCTCCTTCAACTATGTCTCTCCTCGATGTGTGGGCGGCCAGCATGGCGTCCCACGTGCTAGTCGACGCGATGTAGTCCCGCCAGTGCAGATCTCAAAACCAGGAGTAGACACAGCAAGATACCGGGAGTGGACACAGCAAGGTGCCAAAGGTCAATGCAGCAAGTGCTAGCCGTGCTAATTAGAACACAGTAAATGTAGCAGTGTCCAACTTGTGCTATCGGCGGCAGTGGTTGAATATAGCAGAGTTTAGCCCACTCTCTGGCTTGTAGTAACAAGGTGCCAAAGGTCAATGCAGCAAGTGCTAGCCGTGCTAATTAGAACACAGTAAATGTAGCAGTGTCCAACTTGTGCTATCGGCGGCAGTGGTTGAATATAGCAGAGTTTAGCCCACTCTCTGGCTTGTAGTAACAAGGTGCAGAAAGGTCAATGCAGCAAGTGCTAACCGTGCTGATTTGAGCACAGTAGATGTAGCAGAGTCCAGCTTGTGCTATCAACGGCACTAGTTGAATATAGCAGAGTTTAGTCCACTCTCTAGCTTGTGATAACAAGGTGAAAAAGGTCAATGCAACCGATGCTAGCCGTGCCAATTGGAACACAATAGATGTAGCAGGGTCCAGCCTGTGCTAGCACCAGCACTTGCTAAATTTAGTAAAGTTTAACCCACTCTATGGCTTGCGGTAACCAGCTACAATGGCACTAAATGTGAACTAATATCCAATAGTGCACAGAGTCTTAACAGCAGAGACAATTATAATACCGCTTTGTTAAAGTCCAATACACACTAGACGCGTTTCAGGGAACGCTTGTTCCTTCCTCAGTAGTAACATGGAATGATATGATGTTTATTTTATAATAAATGTGTTAGTATGATTGTGGTGGTAATAAATGGTATTTGTATGCAAAAGTACTGTGAGCTTAATCTACTTTCCCTGGAAGACTCCTGCTGCAGGAGGGGAGAACACTCCCTCACTGAGCCATGTTGTTTGGTCTCCTTCCAGCTCTCAACTAACTACAGCTTCCTGCAGCCCCTTGCTTGGTAGGAAGTGGGACTAGGCCCAAAAAGGGGGAGATTGGAATGGTAAGTTCCATTCTGACTAGAGATCTCTGCCAAACACACTGCCACCTGCTGGACAACCAGGCACATTACATGAACATACCAGTTTTTGCATATAACAAAATTACACTTTGCTGGTGGTGGTATAGTTGTTGGTGCAATCCAATATAAAGGCGGCAAACAGGCTAGAAATCCTCAGGATAGGTAATCAACATCAGATCGGCGAGGAAGCGGGGTGTTGGACCCCCACAGATTTGATATTGATGACCTATCCTGAGTATAGGTCATAAATATTAAAAGCCTGGAGAACCCTTTTAAAGTCACCAATGTTTTAAAAAATATATTTAAAAAAATCTGATTGACTTTAATGGGTCCGCTGTCTGCATGTTGCGAGCAAATTTAGGACATGTCCCATTTCTAGCGGAATGTATGTAAATTAATACAAAATGACTAAAAATAAAATATAAATTTTTAATAGTTTTACAAAGTATATCCTCACAATCATTTGTAACTAAAACTATAACTACATTATATGCCAAGTTTATTAATTTATTACATTTACTTTATTTAATAGAAAAACTTCTATAAGACAATTACTTAGCATTTTCTTTATTGCGCCAACAAAATGGAAAAGGTCCACAACATGGCTGCAGCCAAGGCTTCCATGCATTGTTTAATCCATACAGCTGCAGGGGTACTGCTTGTAGAGTTGCATTATGGCGTTCAACAGCCCTCTGTACGGTTTGCAGCACCTCTTTGTATAGTCCTGAATCATTAGGGAGAGGATTCTTCTCTGAAGGATCACTGGAGAGATTATAAAGCAGTGGCGAAACATGATAGATCACCTTTTCACCGCTACAGGCGCACAGCTTAGATTGATAACATGCCCCGGCTCCTTCTGAACTGAACTTTGGAGAAAAATAATGAACCTTCCAAACAGTGTCACCTGATAACACAAATATCGTATTATTACATGTATGCCTATAAACTGCAGACAGAGATCTTGAAGTCACCGCTCTCGACACCATCATTCACACGCATTAGATGAATTAATAAAGCCAATAGCAAAACTAGGGACAAATTTACATTAAATGTCTTTTGTGCCTCTATTTCTGTTAATTTATTGTCTGGAATTTCTAAGTCAATTTGTATGGCTTTTATGTACCAATTAAAAAGGAACATGTGTGTGACCCAACCCTTATATGTTTGTTTGTTGGCTGATCAGATAAGTTATAGAAGCATAAAAATGCTTTCTGGTCAGCAGCAGATCCCCCATGTTAACAGGAGAAGACCAGTAAACATAATGTAACATGTACTGGGATAAATGTTCGTAGTTATGCTTATTCGGCCCCATATGGTATTGGTTAGTGCGTGTAAAGGCTGCCTAAACAAGAGCTTATTTAAGAGGCTCTCACTATAGCTCTGCATCAGATCCTCTAAAAGAACCCTGGGATTTTTTTGAAAAAAAAAACTGGACAAAAGAAAGCCACCATCATATTTTTCCCCACACAAGTGTACCCCTCAGCCTTTACTCTCTATAGCATCTACTATGTGGGAGCTTGGCTGTGAGTTAGATCTTAGTACCATTCAGACCGTGCTCACACACCATAGGTAGTCTAGTGGTAGGACCCATGCCACACTAAGATACCGTGACGGTGGTGCAAAAGGGCTCCATTGTGTTCCTGACTGGAATACATTGGCTAAAGTCTAAGTTTTTAACATCAGCCTGAGGGATTAGCCAGTATTGTCAGTTGTATATCATTGTGGTGTACCTTTTGCAGTGATTTAAGCATCTACTATGGGAATGTGTCACCATTAAAGTGACCTATTTGCAAATTTCCAAGTTTCAATTTCTCTACTTCAATAATACATAGTAATACTTCCAAAAAAAGTTATTACTTTACATTCCACATATGTCTACTTCATGTTTGGATCATTTTGGGAATGACATTTTAGTTTTTGGGGACATTACAAGGCTTAGAAGTTTAGAAGCAAATCTTGAAATTTTTCAGAAATTTTCAAAAACCCAATTTTTAGGGACCAGCTCAGGTCTGAAGTCACTTTGTGAGGCTTACCTAATAGCAACCACCCAAAAATGACCTCATTCTAGAAACTACACCCCTCAAGGTATTCAAAACAGATTTTACCAACGTCATTAACCCGTCGTTAAACTACTGTGTGGTTTTTGGAAGGCAGATTTTGCTGGACTGGTTTATTTACACCATGTCCTATTTGAAGCCCCCCTGATGCACCCCTAGAGTAGAAACTCCATAAAAGTGACCCCATCTAAGAAACTACACCCCTCAAGGTATACAAAACTGATTTTACAAACTTTGTTAACCCTTTTGGTGTTGCACAAGAGTTATTGGCAAATGGAGATCAAATTTGAGAATTTCAATTTTTGGGCAAATTTTCAATTTTAATCAATTTTTTCCAGTAATAAAGCAAGGTTTAACAGCCAAACAAGATGTTATATTTATTCCCCCAATTCTGTAATTTGCATAAACACACCATATGTGGCCGTAAACTACTGTACGTGCACACGGTAGGGGGCATAGAGGGAAAGGTGTGCCGTGTAGTTTTTGGAAGGCAGATTTTGCTGGACTGGTTAATTTACACCATGTCCCGTTTGAAGCCCCCCTGATGCACCCCTAGAGTAGAAACTCCATAAAAGTTACACCATTTTGGAAACTATGGGATAAGGTGCCAGTTTTGTTGGGACTATTTTTAAGGTATATATGATTTTTGGTTTATCTATATTACATTTTTGTGAGACAAGGTTACTAAAAATTTAAATTCTGAAATTTCCTCTCCATTTGCCATAAACTGTTGAGGAACACCTAAAGGCTTAATAAAGTTTGTAAAATCAGTTTTGAATACCTTGAGGGGTGTAGTTTCTTAGATGGGGTCGCTTTTATGGAGTTTCTACTCTAGGGGTGCATCAGGGGGGCTTCAAATTGGACATGGTGCCAAAAAAAAAAAGCCCATCAAAATCTGCCTTCCAGAAACCATACAGCGTTCCTTTCCTTCTGCTCCCTGCCGTTTGGTCATACAGCAGTTTACGACCACATATGTGGTGTTTCTGTAATACGCAGAATCAGGGTAATAAATAATAAGTTTTGTTTGGCTGTTAACCCCTGCTTTGTTACTGGAAAAAAAATTGCTGTTTTGGCACCGTTTTTATTCAATTTTTTTGACCGTGTTCATCTGAGGGGTTAGATCATGGGGTATTTTTATAGAGAAGATTCTTACGGACGCGGTGATACCTAATATGTCTACTTTTTTATTTTATTTATGTTTTACAACATATTATCCTTTTATAAACAAAAATAAATACATTTTAGTATCTCCAGTTTTTTTTTTTTTTTTTTGCCGATTATCTTAGGAAGGGGCTCATTTTTTGCGGGATAAGAGGACAGTTTTATTGGCATTCATTTGGGGGGAATATGACTTTTTGATCACTTGCTATTACAATTTTTGTGATGTAAGGTGACAAAAAAATACCTTTTTTTTGCACCGTTTTTATCTTATTTTTTTGACTGTGTTCATCTGAGGGGTTAGGTCATGGGGTATTTTTATAGAGCATATTCTTATGGACGTGGCGATACCTAATACAGTAGGTGTTTGTGATATTGTGCTTTTAGCACGACAGCGTCGCGCTGATACTCGGCGACATGGTGCCGAGATCTCGCACTCACTGGAATAGTGACAGCACATCCCAGCAAGCGCGTCATAGAAGCGACGGGAGATCCGACTTGGATTCCCGCCAATTCTACACGTGTGCGGCGTTTGTTATGAATCCTGAGGGGGAAGTCCCCGCCGGATTTTAAATAAAAATCCGGCATGGGTCCCCCCCTCAGGAGCATACCGGGCCCTTAGGTCTGTTATGGGTTGTAAGGAGAGCCCCCCCTACGCCGAAAAAAACGGCGTAGGGGGTCCCCCTACAATCCATACCAGACCCGTATCCAAAGCACGCTACCCGGCCAGCCAGGAAGGAAGTTGGGACGAGCGAGCGCCCCCCCCCTCCTGAGCCGTACCAGGCTGCATGCCCTCAACATGGGGGGGTTGGGTGCTCTGGGGCAGGGGGCGCACTGCGGCCCCCCCACCTCAGAGCACCCTGTCCCCATGTTGATGAGGACAGGGCCCCTTCCCGACAACCCTGGCCGTTGGTTGTCGGGGTATGCGGGCGGGAGGCTTATCGGAATCTGGGAGCCCCCTTTAATAAGGGGGCCCCCAGATACCGCCCCCCCACCCTAAGTGAATGAGTATGGGGTACATCGTACCCCTACCCATTCACCTGCAAGAAAAGTGGTAAAAACACAAATAAACCACACAGTGTATTAAAATATTTTATTTTTCTGCTCCGAAGGCCGCCCCCTGTCTTCTTTATTAGCTCTTTTACCAGGGGGGGCTCTTCTTCTTCTGCTATTCCGACGGGTCTTCTCCGCTATCCGGGGGGTCTTCTCAACTCTCCGGGGTTCTCCTTCTGTCTTCTCCGCTATCCGGGGGGTCTTCTCAACTCTCCGGGGTTCTCCTTCTGTCTTCTCCGCTATCCGGGGGGTCTTCTCAACTCTCCGGGGTTCTCCTTCTGTCTTCTCCGCTATCCGGGGGGTCTTCTCAACTCTCCGGGGTTCTCCTTCTGTCTTCTCCGCTATCCGGGGGGTCTTCTCAACTCTCCGGGGTTCTCCTTCTGTCTTCTCCGCTATCCGGGGGGTCTTCTCAACTCTCCGGGGTTCTCCTTCTGTCTTCGCCGCTCTCCGTTGTTGACTCGGCGCACCCCGGTTCTTCGTCTCGCGAGACTCGGCGCACCCCGGTTCTTCGTCTCGCGAGACGTCTCGCGAGACGAAGAACCGGGGTGCGCCGAGTCTCGCGAGACGAAGAACCGGGGTGCGCCGAGTCTCGCGAGACGAAGAACCGGGGTGCGCCGAGTCAACAACGGAGAGCGGCGAAGACAGAAGGAGAACCCCGGAGAGTTGAGAAGACCCCCCGGATAGCGGAGAAGACAGAAGGAGAACCCCGGAGAGTTGAGAAGACCCCCCGGATAGCGGAGAAGACAGAAGGAGAACCCCATACTCATTCACTTAGGGTGGGGGGGCGGTATCTGGGGGCCCCCTTATTAAAGGGGGCTCCCAGATTCCGATAAGCCTCCCGCCCGCATACCCCGACAACCAACGGCCAGGGTTGTCGGGAAGGGGCCCTGTCCTCATCAACATGGGGACAGGGTGCTCTGAGGTGGGGGGGCCGCAGTGCGCCCCCTGCCCCAGAGCACCCAACCCCCCCATGTTGAGGGCATGCAGCCTGGTACGGCTCAGGAGGGGGGGGGGGGCGCTCGCTCGTCCCCACTCCCTTCCTGGCTGGCCGGGTAGCGTGCTTTGGATACGGGTCTGGTATGGATTGTAGGGGGACCCCCTACGCCGTTTTTTTCGGCGTAGGGGGGGCTCTCCTTACAACCCATAACAGACCTAAGGGCCCGGTATGCTCCTGAGGGGGGGACCCATGCCGGATTTTTATTTAAAATCCGGCGGGGACTTCCCCCTCAGGATTCATAACAAACGCCGCACACGTGTAGAATTGGCGGGAATCCAAGTCGGATCTCCCGTCGCTTCTATGACGGCTCTGTCTCCATCGCGGCAAGCCAGCTCGGCGCTGGCTCCCGCGATGGGGCTCGTAGGTGCTCAATCTCGCCAAGAAAGAGAGCGAGATTGACACAAAATCGGGTTCACCTACTGTATGTCTACTTTTTTTTTATTTATTTATGTTTTACACGATATTATCTTTTTATAAACAAAAAAAAAACATTTTACTATCTCCAATTTTTTTTTGTTTTAGTGTCTCAAGTCTGAGAACCATAGTTTTTTATCCGATTGTCAGTGGCTAAATTGGGATATAAATTTAGTACTCCATGGAAGTGTGGTACTCCCTGAAGCAACCGTCCAGAGGTCCGGATGATCGGGGCACGTGTCACAATGAGTAGTGTTGTCCTTCCGTATCCACCTCCTGTGACACACTCTGCACTTTTTTTTGGGTTCGTCCCTTCTTTCCAGTATGGGGGACCACACCTGGAAAGTGTTGGCCAGGGACAATCCGGGCGCCTCCAGTTCCAGAAGTACTCCGGCCTGCTCTTTCCCGGTCAGAAAAGATCAGGGCCTTGAGGACTGCCTCATAGAACTGAAGAAATGTCCCTGTGTTGCCAGAGCTCCCGGACAGCACAAAAGAGTTGTACAAGGCAACCTGTACCAAGTAGACCGCAACTTTTTTGTACTTGTACCATACCCGGGTTTTGCGCATGGCATTATATGGCTTGAGGACTTGATCAGAGAAATCAACTCCTCCCATATACCGATTGTAGTCGACGATACAATCGGGCTTGAGGACCGTTGCCGCGGTACCTCGCACAGGGACAGGGGTGATGCCGTTACCGTGAATTGTGGACAGTACAAGGACATCCCTCTTGTCCTTATATCTGACCAGCAACAGGTTTCAACTGGTAAGGGCACGGGTCGCACCCCTGGGGTTTGGTACCTGGAGCGGGTGGTGTCACGACGGGGAGTGGGGAAAACCCCCCACCGTGCAAAGGCAGAGACTACCATGCCAGATAGGAAGGAAGGGAGCAGGTCACCACCTAGCACAACCCTGAACTCACCTTAGACTCCTACCGCATGAGCCGCCTCAGAAGGTAAGGGGGCTCATGCTCACCAACCTTTGACCCTACTATCCCTACAAAGCCCTAGGCCTAATGACACTGCAGAGACCACCCATTCATCCAACACCACGGATGAATGGTGTCTCAAACGGCCCAGTGACAAGCAGGATAAAAGGCCATGGGCTAAACAGTACAGCAGGTAAGTTACACAGTAACATAACTATGCAATCCTCACTTACCTGCCGTAGCCATGATGGAAGGTGGCTCAAAGCCCACAGGCGAGTCTTCGCTTAAACCCCTCCGGGAAAGCCCGCCCCTTTCGGAGCCACATACAACAATCAAACCTCCAAGCAAAACCCGCACCAAAACTACATACACCAGGTGGGGGGAGGAATGACAGAAACACACCGGAGGGGACAACAGACAAAGCAAGATATACAAAATAACAAATAAGGATAGCTCACACAGACAGTATCATTCAGCCCAGGAGCAGAGCTCCACACCAAGCTGACAAACAAACCAAACTGACACTCAGGCTCCACCACACCAACATATAGGAGGCCTGAGGTCACACCCACCACACCTACCAAGCACACCTTAACCCCGTGCACACCAAAGCAGGGAAAGGAAACATCCTAAAAGGGAAAGCGCACACACATTCATAAAAACAAGTTGCAACCAGCATGTGCGGCGAAAATGTCGCGGCACGCACCGAGGCCGTGACAGGTGGGTAGGGAGGCCACGTTGATTTTTCCGCACGGTCCCACAAGCGGACGTGGATCTGGCGGTGAGGGACTGGAACAAGGGGATACTAGTATAAAAGTTATCCACGTACAGGTGGTAACCCTTATCCGGCCTGATTTTGTACAGGCGGTCATAGGCAGAATCACCTTGGGGGGAACATGCTACATTATCTGCATAATGCAGGCATTTCCGGATGGCCTCAAACCGGGTACGTGTCATGGCCGTACTGTAAAGTGGGGTCTGGTAGAGGATGTCGCCACTCTAGTAATGCCTGACACTAGGTTTCTTGACTAGGCCCATGTGCAGCACGAGGCCCCAAAACGTCCTCATCTCGGCTGCACTGACCGGAGTCCAGCCACCAGCCCTAGCCAAAAAGGAGCCCGGGTGTTGAGCAACGAACTGTTGGGCGTACAGGTTCGTCTGCTCCACCATCAGGTTTACAAAGTGGTCACTGAAAAAAAGACTAAAATAGTCGTATTCTGTGAAGCCCACTGTGGAAATCTGGATTCCTGGCTTAAAATGCTCTGGGGTACACAAGACAAGTTCACTGGCAGGGGGCTCCGGTGCACTTAACTGGTTGGCCGGAAAACTAGTACGAGCTCCAGAGCTGCTCATACTAGTGTGGGCCACAGGGTCCCTAGCATGGCGGTCCCCTTGCTCCGCCTGGCCAAGACGCGGATGACAAAAGGAAAGTGGGGTCATCCTCGTCCTCACTGGGACTCTAGGACTCGGAGGCAAGCTGGGCGTATGCCTCCTCGGCCGAGAACATCCAGCGGGCCATAGGGGAGTGTGTGTGTGCGTGCGTGTTAAACTTTATTTGGTGTGCGTGTGTGTGGGGGCACGGGTGTTCACGAACTTACCCTTAACCTAACAGACAAAAAAAAAGGGCAAAAAATGTGAAAAAAATATTCAAACTCACTGATCAGCCACCCAAAGCTGATCAGCAGTGGGGTGTGAGATGCGCTAACCAGGGCCGAATTAAGAGCCTCATGGGCCTAGTGCTGAGGATTTTGCTGGGCCTTTTTATGGAACTGCACTCAGTGTCTTAATTACATATATATTTTATCGATACCATTAAAGTATTTTGTTCCTGCAACTACCCCTTCATTTGGCGTCTATCTTGGCAGCATGGAGCGGGACCACGGGAGGGGGACCCTGAGGGTGGGGGCACCCTCAGGGCACTATAGTGTCAGGAAAACCGCTTTGTTTTCCTGACACTATAGTGATCATTTAACATGACTATGAAGATTACTGTTTTCTAGCTGCTGTGGACTGTGGACAACAGCAGCTAGAAACAGTAATTTTCATAGAGCTATGTTATGATTTATGGACACAGCACTCAGCATGTTTAGCCAGTCAGATAGAAGGCTGGCTAAGCATGCTGAGAGCTGTGTCTAAATAAAATAACACATTAAAGGGATTCTGTCACCAGGTTTGACCCCTGTCAGCTAAAAATATGCTGATGTTCAGGGCGTCTTCACGATTCCTAATGTGGGCTTATAAATGTCATCTGTGGGCTTATTTATCTAAAAAACAGCTTTTACTAACCTGTCAGTCAAACAAATAAGGTGCCCAAGGGGATGTTAATGGATGCAAGGTGGCGGCCGCACCCGCCGCCGTTCGTGCCCAGCGCCGCCTTTTCGGACTTCTGCGCCGCCTCCTAATCCTCTGTGCCGCCTCTCGCTCTCCCTCTCTCCCCCCTCCTCCTGCTGTAAGATCTTGCGCATACAGGGGTTGAGCGAAGTGCCGGCGCATGCGCACTTCGCTGTAAGAAGCCAAATGGAGAAGTCTGCACGGGCGCATCAGGCAGAGCCCTGTGCGCAAGCGCGAGATCTTACAGCAGAAGGAGGGGGGAGGGAGGGAGAGCGAGAGGCGGCACAGAGGATTAGGAGGCAGTGCAGAAGTCCGGAAAGGCGGCGCTGGGCACGAACGGCGGTGGGTGCGGCCGGCACCTTGCATCCATTAACATCCCCTTGGGCACCTTATTTGTTTGACTGACAGGTTAGTAAAAGCTGTTTTTTAGATAAATAAGCCCACAGATGACATTTATAAGCCCACATTAGGAATCGTGAAGACGCCCTGAACATCAGCATATTTTTAGCTGACAGGGGTCAAACCTGGTGACAGAATCCCTTTAAAGAAATTACTGTTTCTAGCTGCTGTGGACTAGCAGCTAGAAACAGTAATTTCTTTAATGTGTTATGTTATTTAGACTGAGCTCTCAGCATGCTTAGCCAGTCAGTAATTTTCATAGTGCTGTTATGATTTATGGACACAGCTCTCAGCATGCTTAGCCAGCCTTCTATCTGGCTGTGCTTCTTAAGAGTCACAGTCCACAGGCTCAGAAACAGCCAGGTCTGAGTCCCAGGCTATGAGCTGTGCACTACGATTGGCCAGCACTGCAGCAAGGGACAACCCTAATACAAAAACTCCGCCCAGTACAACAGAGGGAGCTACAGACACCGGAGCCTATACTGGGCGAACGGAGCGGCGCCCAGACATACTAGTAAGTGCAGGGGGACCCCTGGGCGCCGCTCTGCCCACTGATATAGTTAGTTTTTAGTTTTTAAACTAGTGAAAGGTCCTCTTTAAGCATGAGGTAGACACGTCACTGGTTTCTGCACTGTATACTTTTTTTAAACTATTCCATGCACTGCAAGGCACCCAGCTGCCCCTTGTCACGGCGCCGTCTAGGAGGCGGGCACGTCCAGAGCGCACGCGCATCATCAGCGCGTCCAGCGTCGCCCGCGCTCCTGATAATACTATGCGCGCTCCTCGTGCATCTATGTGCATTCATGCGAATGGTTTTATGGCTGAGCACCGAGCTGATCACTCGGCGCTCGGCTGTGTAGTCTGTGTGGAGTCATGTGACGCTGGCCACGTCACATGACCCCTCTGGCTCCCTATTTAAACAGGCAGTCTGCTGGCGACAGATTGCCTGTTATTTAGGTTCCACCTGCGATTTTGTCTTTCCTGGCATACTTACCTCCTGCTGAATTCCTGACGATCCTCTGCCTGCTCCTTGTGTACTTTGCTGCTCTCCTGGTATTCTGACCCCGGCTTCCTCCTGACGATCCTCTGCTGACTCCTTTGGTACTTCACGACTCTCCTGGTATTTATGACCCTGGCTTCTCCTGACAATTCTCTGCTTGCTGGTATTGACTCGGTCCGTTCACGTTCTGTTGTTTGTCTGTCGTCCCTGCACTTATTCCAAGCTAGGGATTGCCGTCCAGTTGTCCCCTGTCATTAGGACTTGCGAGGCAAGTAGGCAGGGCCAGGGGTGAGGGAGGGGCGCAGTAGTCACCTCCCCCCTGTGTGTGTGTGTGTACGCGACTGTTACACCCCTCTGCTCATCTAGAGTTGGCCCCTTTAACTTGTGTGGCTTTGAAGGACAAAAAACAATAAACCAAGAAGACAGCAGAACTGGAACCCTAAAACATCATGGCACACACTGTCCAAGACTTGATCAAAAGTCCTTTGTATCAGAAAAATTATGGAAACTAAGGCAGTTTCCTTATTTCTTTTTCCAGTGGTACTCCAGAGCTGTGTTCCCTCATCATGTTTGAAAGATACAAAACATAATTTTCTGTACTTACTGCTGGTCTGTTGCCATCGAACTGCGTGCAGGTAATCATCACAGTAGTGAAACATATATTCATGATCAGAGTGAGGTACAAGTCCTTGCAGAAGTGGCATGATATCTTTTCCATCAATTATTCTGAAACCATAGATAATATTTTGGTAATACGTGTAATAAAAACAGAAAGACCACATGGTTCATTAAGTCTAAAGCTGACCATACACGTCAATAACAACTATCTCTATTGACTCTCTCCTGGCTTTCCCATACAATTATACGGTCACACAGTCATAAGGCCATCCTTCATATAAGATAGGGCCAGGGGCTATCCATAGTACTCAGTATATTGGGCAGACTAGATGGGCCAAATGGTTCTTATCTGCCGACACATTCTATGTTTCTATGTTTCTATCTCAGTGTTCTATGGGAAAAGCAGAGAAAGCTACCGCCAGACACTTCTGGTGGCTACATCTCTCTGGAGAACAAAAGGATCTGGCAAAAATTCATTTGACCTGATCCTTGTCTCACCTGTCATCGTCTGTCAGGGGCGTATTGGGAGCTCCTCACACACATATGTGTGTCGGCTGAACTATTCTCAGTGGGTTTGACTGACAAAAGACTATTGTGTATTGCCAGCTTAAGTGGCTTTTAAATAAACCCCTAGCCACTCAGCAGGACCCATCAGAGAAGCATACCTTTCTTACTTGCTCAACTATTCTTGGTTCCAGCATTGTAGGTATACTACTGTCTTCCCTGTACTTCGGTTCCCACATATAAACTTCCAACATGGACGGGGTATGTGTGTATAATCTGTGCTGCTGCAGCCAATGACTGACCACAACGGTGACATTGACATACAGCTTGAGAAAGTGTTACTGCTGCAGTCAGTCATTGACTGTAGCGGTACATGTGACCCATGTCTATGCAGGAAGATTACATGTGGAGATTGATGCATAGTGAGAACAGTAGTGGACCCACAAAGCAGGTAAGTATGTTTCCCTTCACAGGTCCTGCTAGTTGAGGAGGTTATTTAAAACCCACTTAAAGGTTGGACAACTGTCAGAACAGTCTACTGGATAAGGTTACTGAAGATCATACATAGATAGCCTAAAGAAAAAATAAAAAGAGTTTCTAAACATATAAAAAATAACCAACTTTCTATAATAAAAATACAAGAGAAATGTTATCAAAGCTGGTGTAAAAGAAGACCAATCAGATTTCACCTTAAATTTTGTCCTTTGAAAAGTTAAAGGTGGAGTCTGATTCGTTGTTATGGACAACTAAAAGCAAGTTTTCCTTTACACCAGTTTTGCTGAATCTCCCCCACAGTCTATGGGATCCGGCAGTGGACGTCAATATCCGGCAATGCCGGATATGGGGAACATTCTACTGCATATGGTTACCGCAGATGTGAGCCTACCCTTTCACAAATTTTAAATCACCCACTTTTCTAATATTAAAAATAAATAAGCAATAAAAACAATAAACATCATTAGTATTGCCACATCCCAAAACACCATTACTATTAAAATATTAAAATATTTATCTCATATGGTGAACAGGGGGAAAAAAAATCTAAATGGGCTGATTGTTTTAGCTATTTCACCTCCCCAAAAAATAAATAGTGCTCACAAAGTCATACACACTCCAAAATGGTATCAATGAAAACTTCAGATCACCCCGCAAAAAGTGAGCCTTCACATATCCCTGTAGATGTAGGCAGAAAAAAGTTATCGGGTCAGAACATGGCAATGCAAACACAAAACCAAAGTTCCAAAGTAAAAAAATTTTTTAAAAAGTATTATAACAAGAAAAACTATAAAAATGTGGTATCTCTGGAATTGTACTAATCTGGAGAATGGAAGTAACAGGTAATTTTTACTGCATAGGGAACTTAGTAAAAACGAAAGCCATAAAACTTTGGCAGCATTGTTCCTGCTTCTACATTGTATGAAATATGAAATATTGCTATTAGAAAGTATAACTTGCTCCACAAAAAACAAGTGATAATACAGCTATGTGAATAGAAAAATAAAAAAGGTTTGGCCCTGGGAAGACAAGGAGTAAAAAATTAAACACAGAAAATCACTCGATTTTAAAAGGGTTAAAGCCAGAAAATTAAATCTATGCCTGAAATGACCAGGTGTAGAACCACTAAGTGGCTAGATACTGTAAGGGGTTAAATGACCAGGATTGTAGTTAACAGGGTTTTTCAACCCCTATAATTCCCCTCCCCCCAATGCCAGGGCACTTCATATAGGGTATACTTACCCTGCTCCCCGACACCCGTGTTGCTCCTGGTCCCCGCACGGTTGCCACTACATCTCCCCGTTGTGCAGATCAAAACACACGGCTCGTCCCCATCGCTGTTTGCTATTGGCTGCCCCCCCATTAGTTCTGGAAGGTATTGCATAACACTGACATAATGCTGTCAGTGTTATCCAATACATTCCATAGAATTATAAATCAATATAATGCTATGCGACCCCGTCAGTGCTGGGAGGTCAGGACAGGAGCTGCTGCATACTCACGCTGCAAGTCCGATGAATGGAACTCACTTGTCTGAAAAGGGCCATGATAGACATTTGTACATAATCTCAAAGAACCTGTTGGAACCAGTGGACTAAAACGCATACACCTGATGACATATAATTTGTCACAATGAACCCTCACTTCACAGACACTAGATTACGTTTTATTACCTGTCTTGTGGTGGTGTGCCTCCTCCAAGCTTAGCTATTGTCGTATAAATATCCATGAGACTTGTTGGTTTATCAACAACAGTATTTGCAGGAAGAACACCTGGCCAACGAAGGATTCCTGGCACTCGTATCCCACCTTCCAGTCCTCCCATACCTTTACCACCTATGATGTGTACAGACCAGAGGAATATGTATGCACAGTTGGATAATTAGACAAGCGGCATGTAAGCAGAAGCCCTTTTAGAGGTCAAAAGTATAGAATAGAGCAGAGGTGCCCACCTTTTTTGAACAAGTGTATGAACAAACAAGGCAAAGACAAATTGTAAATTATATTATGTAGCGCTACAGTATAAGTTGTTCTGTACATTTAGAAGAGGAGCCCATTAGTCATAGATACCTCCATAAAGGTGACAAAAGGACTTGTTTGTGTTCTACTCTACACCATTTAATTGTCTCTTGGGCCAATTCCCCATACACTGTCTGTCTGCTAACTGTGATAACTGCAAAATATGTTAGGGGTGGTACCTCCTCCTATTGTTAGAACAGGGACCCCCCCCCTCCCCCTTCGTTTAGCCCAGAGGTAAGACTATAGAAGTATTCTGAATGGAGCAATAGTTGAGCAGACACCTTATCACTCCATTCAAAGTCTAATGCACTGACAGAAACAGTCAGTCAAGAGCTGTGCTCGACTGTTGTGCTGAGCACCATCGACCTTCACTGACAATCACTTCTAGCCACTGTGTTAATGGAAATGCTTCAGGAAATCAGTGGTTGTTCCAGTGGTTTGATATCCACCAACCTAAGATTTATCATCTACAGTCTCCAGTAGATACATGACAAATATTTTCAGGCTCAAGTGCCCCTTTAAAGACACAGGTCTAAATGTGAATGTTAGCAAAGACAATGATCAATGTATATAAAACATTATCATCTGGTGTTCCTTACCTCTATAAATTCCATTGCTACCCCTCAGTTCAGGACTTGCCTCCATTCCTTCCAAGTATGCACCATGGTCAGATGCGAAGTAAGTTAGTATGTTGCTTAAACCTTCTTGATCAACTGACTCAAGAATTTGCCCTGTAATGTAAATGAAAATAAAACTGGTAGTGTGCTTGACTGCTCCTTCATTCCAAGTTCTCAACATCAAGGACATGCGAAGGGACGGGGGATTCAAAACATCTGTTCTTGAGATTGGTGGGAGTCCTAGCAGTGGGGCCCCCTAATATCAAACACTTATCACCAATCATTTGGATGGATAATAAATGTCCCATGTAAGAAACCCCTTCAGTATGCAACATCACCAAAGATACCTATTAGCAACACATTTGTGACCAATAGACTCTAGGACATTTACTTCTGACCTAATAAGTAACTCTGTTTAGACCATCGAGTTATACTTATTGGGGCATATTTGTCAACAGGGGCGTAACTACCATAGCGGCAGACCATGCGTTTGCTATGGTGCCCAGGGCAAGAGGGGGCCCAGTCTTAGTTGGGATTATCTCCTCTTCTACTGGAGGTGAAACCATGGTCAGGACTCTACCCTCTAAATCTAAAGGAATCACTTTTAGCAGATAAGGCAGTGGAATAATCGCCCAAGGGTCATTGAAAAGGGTTTAGGCAGAAACCCTTCTGTCCTGTGTGTGGGGGCTGTTTGATCCTTGCTATGGGGCCCTTACTTCTCTATGTACGCCACCGTTTGTCATTTGTCAATGAATATTACTGAGGACAAAGGCCTAAAACATAACTTTTAATAGGTATAAAGATAAAAAAGACTCAAAATAAGGTCACGATAACTATCACTATTCCACCAGGAATGATGTCTCCTATCATATTGGTCATCTTTAATTTTGTGTCTGTAATGATGCATGTGGTTCTCTTATGAACCTTCTTTGCATAGGAAGGGGAAACGCATTGGGACTTGGGACTTTGTCACCCCTACTCACCTGATAGGGTTTTGTAAGGGCATATTAGGATTAGGAACGGGGACAGAGTGCACTTATGATTAATGTGCATCTCTGGGCTAAGACTATATAAGGGAAAATTTAGGGAGAGTATCCCCTAAGGCATTGTCCCATGGTCTCAGCCCCCCACTCACTGTGAATTTAGAGTCATTACTGGTGGCCATATCAATATAATAACTGTAGTGACAGTGTTGCACTTTGATAGTTATCGTGACCTTATTTTGAGTCTTTTTTTTATCTTTATACCAATTAAAAGTTAAGTTTTAGGCCTTTGCCATCAGTGATATTTGTTCATATTAGCATGGCCTCTATTTAAGCACCATTACACTCAGTGATATTCATATTTGTCAATGCTTTCATGCCACAAAACGTATGAAAAAGTCACAAATTATGGCACACGTCATATTTGCACAATAATTGCAACTTTTTCCACTTTTAGAAAGTGGCAAGAAAAGTGGATGGGGCATAACAGCAGGGTGAAGCCTCCCACAGCCAAACTGTTTTACTGTGATTTATGGGAGTGGCATAAGACTAAAATTTACGCTTGCTCCTACCCGGCATAAATTTCAGGTTCTGGCATATGAGCAGCCAGATGATATACTAAATCTATTAAGACACCTATGTGAATTAAGAGCATCTTTATCCAGCAGGCTTTTTTCTAAGACAGGCTTATGACATGAGTCTTATACCCTCACCCTACCAGCTCATATATATGGTAATCCTTTCTCATCTCCCCTATTATTGTACTCCATACTTGTCATTGATATTGTTCATGTTTTTATGTACCCTATACAATTTATATGATTTAAGAAGGATATCCATACATTATAATTTTTCTTTTTCAGGTACATACTGTACAATAAATTTGCTCAACATAAAATATTAGATAGTATAGCATGCATGTGTATCTAATGGAGAGTGAGGAGAAAACTACTGCCATCTCTGGCAATGGTTTTTCTGGGAAGGTCAAAAGAATTGGGCATCTGACATTCATTCCACCGTGACTGATCCTCATCTGCCCACACATCAGCAATCGGGGAGGCCACATACACATTAGATGGTCTGCCGAACGTGCCAAAATCAGTGGGTTTTGCTGACATACTGTAGATCTAATAAGTGTGGTCAGCTTAAAGTCTCCAAAAAAGACACAGTGAAGATATACAGTATGTCCTTAAGATGCTAATGATGGGGAATAAGTATGAGCAAACCAGTTCACTCTGAACCGGGTTTGGTCTGAACTATGCTATTTTTTGTACATCAGATGAACCTGAATATTTTCAGGTTTGTTTCAAACGAATCCACTAAAACAGCACGTAGCACCATTTTAGTGCACATGTCAGTGAGAAAAAAGCACTAGGGAGGAAGAAGAATAGTTTTACATGACTCTGAAAGGAAGTGTGGGGGAGGCATACCCTGATTTGCTCCCAAGCTGACAGACAGCCTGATTGTCACGAGTTGGAGGTCCCAGGAGAGACCATCGCGTCGTCAAGCAATAAACAAACGGAAATCAGGTACAGACACATAAGAGTTTATTGCACAAACAAAAAACAGGGAAGGCAGCACAGACAAAACATGAGCTCTATGTACCGTCAGCACAGTGGGAGAAAACCCCCACTGCGCCACTGTCTAGTAATACTCCAGAGGGGCGTGACTAAGCAACTCCTGGTATTCACTAGGGCCCCAGATGGTTGGGTTAGACTTTGCAGCAGGAAGTTGCCAGGGTCCACTCTGGAGCGTGAACTAGACAGTGACAGCAGGAACGAATGGACAACAGGTACCAGAAGGTATCGACGGCACATAGGCATACATAACAGACAGGCAAATACAAACAGGGCAACTAATAACACAAGCAGGAGTACATAGCAAGGAAACAGGAGTGACAATGAGCAGAGAAGGACTAGCTCCACCAGTGGTATACTGAGTGGCCTTGCGCATAGCACTCTGCAGCTAGGCGCGCTGCAGCAAGGGCTTGCTGAACAGAGACATATAAATACACACAAGGTCACAGCCAGAGGTAATGACTGTGACACTCCCACCCCTCAAAGCCCCCCCCTCTCCCCCCCAAACAGAAAACGGGAGGAAGTGGGGCAACAAACCAAACAGAACCAGGCAAGGGGACAGAAATCAAAGGGGTGACGAGGTACATAGGCAGGAACACACACACGATGACCGCAACCAGCCCAACCCCTGAAAACCAGCCTACATGGAGGGTCCGCAGCCAGTACGCCAGGGGAAGATAGCCAGCTAACACGGCATACACGTCAAGTGAACCGCACCAAGAAGTTACCTCCCCCTCCACTCTCCCTCCGGAGAATGACATGTCTGCCAAGAACTGATTGGCCAGACATGCAGACACCCCCTTCCGGAGGATTGGGACCAGGAACAGGAACCAGACAGGAATACAAAGAAAATCAGAATCAAAGGGGTACAGAGGTACACAAGCAGAACACATAAGACGACCGCAGCCAGCACGCAGCCCCTAGCAACCAGCCTACACGGTAAACGCAGCCAGTACGCCAAGAGGAATGCAGCCAGCCTACACGGCCACAAAAGTCATGATGAACTGCAGTGTGCTAACACCTCCCCCTCCACTCTCCCTCCAGAGAATAGCATGTCTGCCAAGAACTGATTGGTCAGACATGCTGACACCCCCTTCCGGAGGCCAGGACCAGAAGCAGATACCTGCGCCAATAAAGGAAAACAAGGCCGTAGGCAGAACTGCAAGCTAAAAGGCTAAACCGGACGTCGCCCCTCGTAACCAGCATACACGGAAAACACCGCAGCCAGTACACCAAGGCAACCAAATCCGATACCTAAAGGCAGCATAAAGAGGGAAATACAGAATGCACACACACCACAGATAAGCAGAAAACAGAACAAAAAAAACTCTATGAAAGTTGACTTGTTCATTCTGTCACGAGTTGGAGGTCCCAGGAGAGACCACCGCGTCGTCAAGCAATAAACAAACGGAAATCAGGTACAGACACATAAGAGTTTATTGCACAAACAAAAACCAGTGAAGGCAGCACAGACAAAACATGAGCTCTATGTACCATCAGCACAGTGGGAGAAAACCCCCACTGCGCCACTGTCTAGTAATACTCCAGAGGGGCGTGACTAAGCAACTCCTGGTATTCACTAGGGCCCCAGATGGTAGGGTTAGACTTTGCAGCAGGAAGTTGCCAGATAGTGACAGCAGAAACGAATGGACGACAGGTACCAGAAGGTACCGACGGCACATAGGCATACATAACAGACAGGCAAATACAAACAGGCAACTAATAACACAAGCAGGAGTACATAGCAAGGAAACAGGAGTGACAATGAGCAGAGAAGGACTAGCTCCACCAGTGGTATACTGAGTGGCTTTGCGCATAGCACTCTGCAGCTAGGCGCGCTGCAGCAAGGGCTTGCTGAACAGAGACATATGAATACACACAAGGTAACTAAAAATACAAGCAGGAGTTCACGCAAGGGAGCAGGAGTGGCAATGAGCAGAGAAGGACTTGCTCCACCAGTAGTAAACTGCATGGCCTTGCGCATGCCACTCTGCTGCAAAGAAAGGTGCAGCAAGGACTTGCTGAACAGAGACATGAATACACACAAGGTAACTAAAACATAACTGGCAGAACGGATAACAGAAACACAGGAAAGAGGACGGGAACTAACAAGTAGGAAACCCACAGAGCACAGACAGACAGACACGGATCCCATGGGTCAGCAGCATGGTAGAGTGAGTACAAACAGGAGCCGGACAAGACAACACACACCAGGAGAGCTGACACAGAACTGAGGAAACCTCAGCCTTATATACAGGTTCCATGGGTGCAGCAGTGAGGCCACACCCATGGAGCAGACAGAGAGGATTAACTCCTAATAGACACACAGGGGAGTTAACCCATAAAAAACCACAAATGATACACAGGAACGGAGCTGCAGCGAGAGCATAGACAGAAGGTCACAGCCAGAGGTAATGACTGTGACACTGATGAGTCAATCAGTGCTGCTTCCGGCAGGAACGTGCCCTAGCAGAATGAGCAGAATGCCATTCTGTGCTGGGCTGTGATTGAGGATGGTTAGGTCTTACAACATCTGCCAGAAAAAAATCTTGAGAAGACAGGGTGAGTTAAAGATCAATCAGGGACAGTCCGAAATCAATCAAGATTGTATTCTATTGCCAGGGAGAGTGAAGAAAAAGGCTAGGATTACAAAAAAGAAGAAGAATTGTGTGTGTACAATTAAAGACAGACAGGTAAGATGACAGCCACGGAGGAAGAAGTGAGTTGCTGAGGCTGGTTATGCCTCCTAAGAGATCTGCAGCTGCTACAATCCTCAAAAGCAGCTACCTGTTTTTTCCCCACATTTTTACAGAAATCCTTTTTTTGGGGGGATGGGGTGGAATATGCAAAAACTATACCAATGGCTGTTCTACCATCAATCTAGCATAGCATATACAATACTAGTGAGAACTCTATGTCAGGTGTAGAAAGGCACAAGGGACCATCAAAGATGGAAGATATGTGTCACCGAGGTTCCTGGCCTCGGTGAAGTAGGAGCCAGTAGTGCATATGTCTGCAGCAGTTGCTGATGGACACTTTGGTAGCTAGCATAGCTGTGAAAAGCTAATCCGGGGCGGCTCTTATTGGGAGTAGCCATAGTGCTGGGCGGGTGGCTACTCCCCACGGTCCAGGCAAGGTTTTGATGGGCTTACAAAAAGTCAGCCAGCAGGGTCAGGGGTGTGTGACTACCTGGCTGATCGTGGAGCTCTGTGTAGCTGTGTGTTTTTGGAGCCGAGTGAAAACTGGAGGGTCTCTGCCGAGAGACAAAGGACAAAGCAAGGTCCCTATCCACTCCGTGGGTAGTGCAGTACTGTGCCCTAAAACTTCTGTGATTTGTTCAGATTTGAGACTGAATTGTTTTTCTTTAAGTGTCGGCTGAAGTAAGCTGATCACTGCCGCCTGTTGAATTGTGGTGTGCCAACAATAAAATACATAATTTATTACTTTGATTTCAAACCACTAAAAGGCTACTGTGTATTTATCTGAAGGCTACCATTTGGGAAATCCCTACACAGGTTACCTCACATATTTAATACAATTTATATATATTTTATTTTTTGTTTTTGTTGAAAAACTGTATACACCATTGAATGAGAACAACATATTAGGGCTAAATCCATTTATTATCTACACACAAACCCCCCTTTCCCCTCCCCACACACACACACAGTTCTTTTCCATTTTTTTTTGGAGGGGGGAGTTATTGAATGTTATTAAACCAGCATACAGTATAGGTGATTAGTACACCAATACACACTGGGGTAACAATTTACCTGTGAGTGTTAACGTGATATTAAGGGTCAGGCCTCAATCATTAATTTCTGTATATTCAGTTTCCACACAGTTGAAATTCTCAATTTTTTGGGGACTTGTTCAATTTAATGAAACCAGTATATATATATATATATATATATATATATATATACATATATTTACTACAGCAATACACAAGAAAATGAGGCTTGGCCCTTAATCATCCGTTAACATTCATTTAATTCTCCACAAGTTTGAAATGTTATTATTGGGGGACCTGTTCAATTTAATTAAACCAGGATATAGTGGTATCAGTTGTACACCAAACTACCTTTCTGTGAGTAATAACAATAAACTGGTTGTCATGCCTCAATCGTCTGTTTCTGTGAATTCCATTTCTACACGGTTGTAATTTTTTTTTTTTGGGGGGGGTATTGTTTAATTTAATTATTCTGATTAAACCAGCATATACAGTCAGGTCCATAAATATTGGGACATCAACACAATTCTAACATGTTTGGCTCTATACACCACCACAATGGATTTGAAAATGAAACGAACAAGATGTGCTTTAACTGCAGACTGTCAGCTTTAATTTGAGGGTATTTACATCCAAATAAGGTGAGCGGTGTAGGAATTACAAAAGTTTGCATATGTGCCTCCCACTTGTTAAGGAACCAAAAGTAATGGGACAGAATAATAATCATAAATCAAACTTTCACTTTTTAATACTTGGTTGCAAATCCTTTGCAGTCAATCACAGCCTGAAGTCTGGAACACATAGACATCACCAGACGCTGGGTTTCATCCCTGGTGATGCTCTGCCAGGCCTCTACCGCAACTGTCTTCAGTTCCTGCTTGTTCTTGGGGCATTTTCCCTTCAGTTTTGTCTTCAGCAAGTGAAATGCATGCTCAATCGGATTCAGGTCAGGTGATTGACTTGGCCATTGCATAACATTCCACTTCTTTCCCTTAAAAAACTCTTTGGTTGCTTTTGCAGTATGCTTTGGGTCATTGTCCATCTGCACTGTGAAGCGCCGTCCAATGAGTTCCGAAGCATTTGGCTGAATGCTGATAATATTGCCCGAAACACTTCAGAATTCATCCTGCTGCTTTTGTCAGCAGTCATATCATCAATAAATACTAGAGAACCAGTTCGATTGGCAGCCATACATGCCCACGCCATGACACTACCACCACCATGCTTCACTGATGAGGTGGTATGCTTAGGATCATGAGCAGTTCCTTTCCTTCTCCATACTCTTCTCTTCCCATCACTCTTGTACAAGTTGATCTTGGTCTCATCTGTCCATAGAATGTTGTTCAAGAACTGTGAAGGCTTTTTTAGATGTTGTTTGGCAAACTCTACTCTGGCCTTCCTGTTTTTGAGGCTCACCAATGGTTTACATCTTGTGGTGAACCCTCTGTATTCACTCTGGTAAAATCTTCTCTTGATTGTTGACTTTGACACACATACACCTACCTCCTGGAGAGTGTTCTTGATCTGGCCAACTGTTGTGAAGGGGGTTTTTTTCACAAGGGAAAGAATTCTTCGGTCATCCACCACAGTTGTTTTCCATGGTCTTCCGGGTCTTTTGGTGTTGCTGAGCTCACCGGTGGGTTCCTTCTTTATAAGAATGTTACAAATAGTTGTTTTGGCCATGCCTAATGTTTTTGCTATCTCTCTGATGGGTTTGTTTTATTTTTTCAGCCTAATGATGGCTTGCTTCACTGATAATGACAGCTCTTTGGATCTCATCTTGAGAGTTGACAGCAACAGACTCCAAATGCAAATAGCACACTTGAAATGAACTCTGGACCTTTTATCTGCTCATTGTAATTGGGATAATAAGGGAATAACACACACCTGGCCATGGAACAGCTGAGAAGCCAATTGTTCCATTACTTTTGGTCCCTTAACAAGTGGGAGGCACATATGCAAACTGTTGTAATTCCTACACCGTTCACCTGATTTGGATGTAAATACCCTCAAATTAAAGCTGACAGTCTGCAGTTAAAGCACGTCTTGTTTGTTTCATTTCAAATTTAAGAATTGTGTTGATGTCCCAATATTTATGGACATGACTGTATATGTGATTACTGTAGAAATACACAGGGTAGGGCAGAAATCTATTTGTGTATATTAATGAGAAATTGAGCGTTGTGCCTCAATGGTCCGTTTCTGTGAATTCCATTTAAACATGCTTGGAATAATAATTATAAGTTTTTTTTTGGGGGGGGGGGATTTAAATTTAATTAAACCAGCATATAAGTGATCAGGACACTAATATACAGGCTAGGGTAACAATTTACCAATGAGTGTTAAATTGACATTAAGGGTTAGGCCTAATTCTGCTGTTTCCGTATATTCAGTTTTCACATGGTTGGAATTATATATTTTTTGGGGCATTGTTCAATTTAATTAAACCAGCATATACTGTATATGTGATTACTACAGCAATACACAGGCTAGGGCAGCAATCTATCTGTAAGTGTTAACATAAAATTAAGAATGAGGCTTGGACTGTAAGGCTACTTTCACACTAGCGTTAATATTTTTCGGTATTGATATCCGTCATAGGGTCTCAATACAAAACAAATATGCTTCCGTTTTGTCCCCATTCATTGTCAATGGGGACAAAATGTAACTGAACAGAACGGAATGCTCCAAAATGCATTCCGTTCCGTTCTCATACCGGAGATCAAACCGCAGCATGCTGCGGTATGCTTTCCATCCTGTGATGCGGAGCAAGATGGATCCGTCATGACCCACAATGCAAATCAATGGGGACGGATCCGTTTTCTCTCACAGAATCTCACACAAAAATGGATCCGTCTCCCATTGATTGACTTTCAATGGAGTTCATGACGGATCCGTCTTGGGTATGTTAAAGATAATACAACCGGATCCAATCATAACGGATGCAGATGGTTGTATTATCAGTAACGGAAGCGTTTTTGCTGAACCCTGCCAGATCCAGCAAAAACTCTACTGTGAAAGTAGTCTAATCATGCTTTATTGCTTCATTTATTTCTCTACATGGTTGAAGTTTTATATTTTTTGGGGCTTCTACCATCATGTTCTGTATGGCTGCTGCAGTCGTTTCCATCATGCCACCGACACCATCATGCTACTGCTGCTACCTGCCTACTATTTCTTCCTTAAGGCTGCTGCTGCCTCTATCTTGCTGCTCCTCATAGTTAATCCCCTACTGCCACCACCATTAACACAAAGCATCTGCCATCACTATCACTACTGCTACTACTACTACTATTGCTACTACTACCCATAGACCGCCTTGTATGTTTGATACAATGCTGCTCCTGCTGCCGCTACTATTGCTCCCATGTGCCACAATATCCGTATGGTACCATTTTCACATTGCACTGCTGTTGCTCACAATTAAAAGAGATTTTTTTTTTTGGCTCGTTCACAAAGAGCCACTTTTTCTTCTGACAATCAACACTTGCATGTGTCTTGTGGGCAGGCATTCTAACCCTGTCAAGGCATAATTTTTGGACGCATAGTCCCCCAAACCACCTATAACACTGTGTGTGTTTAAACATCATCTGCGTATAAGGGACAAGTTTTGGAAGCTTGGAGTAGGACAATGCATAACACATTTGCCTTCTCGGTGTTATATTAAACACGCTGTATGTTAATGCCATCACATGTGCGTTTACTCATAGCTTTGTATGCCACATATATAATATGTATGTTACTATTGCTGTCATTCCATGTCAGAGCTTGAGAGGCCTAGGAGGCTATAGGGGTTATATACCAACTTTCAGGGCAATTGGAGCACTTTGGTTCTACCTAAACCGATTTGGGTCTCGAGTGGTTCGCACTTCCCTGGTGAAAAAGAAAACATTGCTGTCGGAAGAAATTATGCATAATGAGGAAATAAGATTGATAACTAGAAAAGCTACAATTTCTGGGGAAATTGTGTGAAGTGTTCTTGCCCCCACAGTAGTCTACAACTGGAGTGGGCGGAGTAACTGGGTGGAGTGGCTTGAGTAACTGTTGTGTGGTTGAAGTGGCTGGAGTAACTGTGGAAAGGTTGGACTGGGCAGAGTAACTTTATGGAGTGGGCAGAGTAACTGTGTGGAGTGTTTGGAGTGAGTAAAGATAGTAAACATTACACTGACCAATTGATTGATCACATTTAAAAAGTGCACATGGCAAGCTTGATAGAGTGAGAAATGGATTTCAACTTTTATTTATTCATATAGCGCATTTAATTGCAATGTTGTTGCCCAAAGGGCTTCACAGTTACATTAAAACATACATTTATAAAAACATTAGCAGCCGATTTGTGTAGGTTGGCTTGAAAATGAGGGAGTGGTGGCAGTTTAGAAATCATGTCCTGATTTTTCAGCTCACACTCTAGCTTTTGTCACTCTGCTGGCTGCTCACACAACGGGGTTCCTATGGCAACTCACTCCACAGCAAGGACAGAGAAGAGCGGTTAAAACAAACTGCTCCAACTTGCTCACTTCACTGGCAGTTGCCATCTTCAAACGGTTGTAGTTTAAAAATTATAAATCCTACAGCGAAGAGCTTTATATTGTGAGAATCACAATGCATAGTATGTCTCTGAAATATTAAAAATAAAGGCACAGTCGCAGTTTAGAAATTGCCCTTCTAATTTGAGGTGGCTAGAGTGGAGTTTCAATGAATGTCAATGGGCGGAGTGAGTTGCAAACAAATGGTCATATTGTGAAAACTATTTGGACTATGGCTTAGCCGTGGACATTTTAGTGGCAGCAGGGATAGCTGAACATTTTGATATAAGATTTGTGTAGGTAGGCTTGAAAATGAGAGAGTGGTGTCAGTTTAGAAATCATGTCCTGATTTTTCGGCTCACACTCTAGCTTTTGTCAGCTCCCACTCTAGTTTTGAACATTCCGCCAATCATTCCTATGGGACCAATTTCCCCACAAAAACGCTGATATTTTGTGAACCATTCGGTGAAACATTCCACAAATTAATAGCACACCAATCGGGAACAATCCGCATCGGTATATTACGGTTTATGTAGTGTAAAACTGTGGGAGGAGTTAGGGTGGTAAATTTGGCTATAATAATAAGAATATATATGTAAGATAACATTAAGTGGTCTTGCCATGCAAGAACACTTAATTACAATCACTTACTACATAGGAGCTTAGTAAAAAGATGCCATTTGATAATAACCAAATTTCAGGGAAATTTTTTAAGATTACCCAACCATTCAAATCCAGAATATATCAAACAATACTGCATTGCATAAGCTTACCTATTATACTAAAATGCCAATATTTGGATGATATTATTATGATACTGTCTGTGAATATATTTTCATATATATTCAGAATCATATCAATCTAAAATGAGGATACACTAAACTTCTATTCAATAAACCTCAAAAACAGTAATATACAGAATGTGCATATACAGATGTAATAGAGCACATATGCTTTATGAGACGTGTTATCTAAACTAAATGCGTTACGAAAACACCTTCGATTGCTTTTCAATGGCTTTTGTTTCAAGATAACGCGATTAGTTAAGAAATTTGAGTTAGGAGTTTGAGTGTTAACTTTGCTACATCTGTAGAAGCTTACCAATCATCCAGTCCATTTCCTCTATGTTATCTCCATATAAGTCATATTTGCTTCTTCCTCTGAACTCCTTAGTAGTATAATAAGGAGTGTGGATGTGAAGAAAAGACACAAAGAGAAGAAAAGGTCCATCTTTGTTCCTGAAACGTGATAGAAAATGTATTTATTTAGTGGTTGGTGATTTGGTGGGAAAAAAGATATACTGTATGGCTTTCACATAATTTACAGGGATGCAAAGTTTAGAGAATATTATACCAAATGTATTGATTTTGATCATGTCATAATGGGGACTGATGAATGGGGAGAGCAGTATCAATCTTAGTGGAGTTTTCTCAGTAGTAGTAAGAATATGAAGTTTTGTGCTGCCAGGTTCTCCTCTTTAATCTCTGCTTCACAGTGAGATGCTCTTTGCTTGCTGCATTAAGCTGCATACCTCTCCTCTCTGTTCTAAGTACCAGCTGTAGCATCCAACCAGAAGAGAAGACACTGTGAATTCGGAGAGCAGAGAGTGCTTTCTAGTGAGGCTCCACTCTGGGCACTAGAGGGTGCAGAATCTGGCAGAGGGAAGGGGTTATATAGACCATTAACGATTGCATCATTTTTTTAATCAGTTTTAAATATTAACCATTGTTCTTTGAACCTAAAATGCAGTGTATGTTTTACCTGTTAATAAATGCCTTGGCCTCCTTAACTATTTGTCCAGCTTTTCTTTCCAGGTCCATTGGCTGTTCAACAGTTTCAAAGTTCCTCATTAATATACAGTCCCAATATGGTATAAATGTAAAGGCAATATACCAATACGTGAAGTACAATGTGCCTGACATGGCACAGATCACAATAATTTTCCAGGGAATATTGATTAATTTCCATTTCTTGACAGCTATAAGTGTTAGTATTGTGATGAGGAATATCTGTGCATTTAACCATACATTTTTTTTAGTGTCTATACCCATCTCACTTGGCCTTGAGGCTTCACAGTCATTGATGAGTGTAAAAGGAATACCATAAAAATAATCAAAGCCATGGTTTAATGGATGGTGACAAAAATCATCCCTTGATTTACAGTTTACCCCAAGATGCCATTTACCTGTTTAACATAAAAACAGACATTTGCATGTTAATAGTAACTTACTTTCATATAATACAGAAGGACATATGTGTATAAATCATTGGCTCTTTCTCAACTTTCACAAACTACTCGTAGTTCTTTCATTAGACTTTTTTTCATTTTCTTCCATCTGTTTCCATTTATTTCATCCATCATATGACGTTTTGGTAGGATACACCTTCCTTAGACAAGGGGGCCGGGGGAGGAGTCCTCCCTAAACTTCACATGGTGGAGAGTCAGTGTAAATGGCATTACCTCAGCATTTGTGCCAAGAGTACCAATTATCTTCTGACTAAATGGATGGAATAAATAAAATGTAATTCTGATTAGAGTACTGATATGAGACATATGAGGTATAATACACTGACGAAAAATATAAACGCAACAGTTTCGGTTTTGCTCCCATTTTGCATGAGCTGAACTCAAAGATCTTTTATTGTGGGCAGTCTAAGGCACACCTGTGCAATATTCATGCTGTCTAATCAGCACCTTGATATGCCACATCTGTGAGGTGGGATGGATTATCTCGGCAAAGGAGAAGTGCTCACTAACACAGATTTAGACAGATTTATGAACAATATTTGAGAGTAATGGGTCTTTGTACATGTAGAAAATGTTTCAGATCTTTGAGTTCAGCTCATGCAAAATTGGAGCAAAACCGAAAGTGTTGCGTTTAAATTTTTGTTCCGTGTAGATGCAGTGTGTACAGAAATATGTGGTCAGTTATACATTATGGTCACTGTGTGTGAGGTAAATTAGATAGTGGTCATTGTATCTGTCTGCAGAGTTATATATGAGTGAGCAACGAGTAAAAATAGGGCATGGGTGGGGGAGCAAATGAATTGAAAAGGGGAGGAACTCCTCTTGCCATTCCAGTCTCAATGGATCAATGCAAAGCACTTTGTGAACTTCTAATCCTTGCTGTTAGGGGTTGAAGGACCTGTGATATGTCATAACAGGTCTTGGCAGATGCACTGTTCTAACCTGGGAACAACATTATTCTCTATGCAGTTCCCTTACTAGATGTACAGAACCAGTGATGACTAGGGTTGAGCGAACCCGTGGAAGTTCGGGTTCACCGGGTTCGGCCAAACTTCAGGTCAAAGTTTGGGTTCGGGACCCGAACTTGACCCGAACTTCAACCTGAACCCGCACCCCATTTAAGTCAATGGGGACCTGAACTTCACTTTATTATTTTCCGTTATAACATGGTTATAACGGAAATAATAGCATTCTTAAAACAGAATGCTAAATTAAATGTCTATTGAGGGTTAAAAAAAAAAAAAACTCACCTCATCCACTTGATCATGCAGCCGGTATCTTCTTTTCTTCAGGACCTGCAAATGGATTTGCGATGAGCGTGGTGACGTCACTGCAGGTCCTTTTGCAGGTCCTGAAGAAAAGAAGATACCAGCTGCGTGATCAAGTGGATGAGGTGAGTTTTTTTTATTTTTTAAACCCCTCAATAGACATTTTATTTAGCATTCTGTTTTAAGAATGCTATTATTTTCCGGAAAATAATAAAGTGAAGTTCAGGTCCCCATTGACTTAAATGGGGTGCGGGTTCAGGTTGAAGTTCGGGTCAAGTTCGGGTCCCGAACCCAAACTTTGACCTGAAGTTTGTCCGAACCCGGCGAACCCGAACTGCCACGGGTTCGCTCAACCTTAGTCATCACTGGTTCTGTACATCTAGTAAGGGAACTGCATAGAGAATAATGTGAAAAACTTCAGTGAAAAAGTCTGGGTTCGAGTCCGGGTACCCGAACTCGCAAAGTTCGGTATGAACTCGAACTTTGCATTTCGGGTTCGCTCAACTATAGTAATGACATCATCAAAGGTCCTTTAGCTTTCTCCACTGACGACAGGAATTTTACACTGAAGATGGACAGGAGCCAGTATTGAAGGTAATTAGGGGGCAGAGCCCATCTTCCACTGCAGGCCCCCCCTTCTCCATGGGCCCCATAGCAGCTGCGTTATTTGCTTATATGGGAGGTACACCACTAATATAAAGTAGACAGCCGGAATAGGCAACAAAATCTACAGACAACTAATTTTAGCTTAGATCTGGAAGTAGGAGATCTTAAGCTCTATAAATGCAAAATTAGCTAATGCTCACCAATGATCCCTGTAGAATAACCTTGGTCCTTTAAGATTTTGGCAAATGTTGTTTCATTTGTTGGGAGCCCACCGGATGCAGCATTCCAGAGAAGGACCCGATTTTTAGCATGGCCACTCATACCTAGACAGATTTAAAACAGACCATGGAGTAGGTAGCAGTAGTACTATGGATTTTTTCATTTTCAATACATACAATAATACTCCAAAAATGTACGTTATAAAACATAGCCTATGAATGAATTCATATTGACCTTGGTAACAGTTTTTATGTTAGGCCTTATGCACACAGAATTGTTGCAAAATACAGATACCTTCTGTATGCAATCCACATTTTTTCTCACTCACACCACTTTAAATGGCTATTCTTGTCCTCACTCCCCATTGAAATGAATGGTTCCATGTGCTATCTGCAAAAAATGCAGATCAGACAATAATGCAAAATACGGTCATGTGCATGAAGCCTTTTGTAGCAATTAGAGATGAGCGAACCAAAGTTGACGAAATGGAATTCGATCCGAATTTCAGGAAAAATTTGATTCAAACGGAATCCGAATATCCTCACGCTTCGTGGTAACGAATCACATATTTTTCTAAAATGGCTGCTGCACATGTTAAGACATGGAGCAAGGAACTCTGCGAACTCAGGAACACCCATAATGCCATGCATGCATCCAATCAGCATCCAGCCAGCCCTGTGATGTCACAGCCCTATAAATAGTCTCAGCCATCAGAGGTTACAGCCTGGGTAATAGGAACAATCCTATTACACCTTGCTGCACTGACTGGGGATTCAAATTGCCATTATACAGCTCTGTAATTCCAGCAAACCGTTCTTGTTATTGGGGTGCAAGTGCTGTTTGATACAGCCATTAACAGGGTTTATTACAAGCAAATATTTCTATATCTTATTTTCCCTTGTGCGGTGCAGTTATATGTTGAAAAGCATTTTTTGGCTTGTATTAGTGGGAAAAAAGGATTATTAGCCGTTGTGTGGTGAAGTGCTAAAATTACAGCACTTTTTGGGGTGTATTAGTGGCACAATTTTTTTTTATTTGCCATTCAGCAGTGCAGTTATATGTTCTAAAGCCCTTTTTGTCGTGTATTAGTGGCAAAAGAAAAATATATTTGCCGTTCGGCAGTGCAGTTATATGTTCTAAAGCCCTTTTTGTCATGTATTAGTGGCAAAAGAAAAATATACTTGCCGTTCAGTGATGTAGTTATATGTTCTAAAGTCTTTTGTGGAGTGTTTAAGTGGAAAAGAGAAAAATATATTGCTGTTCAGTGGTGCAGTTATATATACTAAAGCCTTTTGTGGAGTGTATAAGTGGAAAAAAGAAAAATAGATTTGCCGTTCAGCGGTACAGTTATATGTTCTAAAGCCTTTTGTGGAGTGTATAAGTGGAAAAGAGAAAAATATATTTGCTGTTCAGCGGTGCAGTTATATATTCAAAAGTAGAGGTGGGACGACAAATCCGGACGAAATGGGATTCGTGGACTCGAATCCCGACGTAATTTACGAAATTCGAATCCGACGAATCTCGCCGCGATGTCATGTCCTCGCGCCATGTCCCCGCACCTCCCGAGACGCCTGCTATTTCCCTACCCGTGAACTTTCCCTAGTAAAACTCTAAGCAAGCACCGCAAAACAGCAGCCTGAGGAGCGCACTCACCTCGGGTCCCGGGCGGCCGCCTCTGCCGTGCCCGGGTAGCGGGTGACACTGTCTGGACTTGTTTGCACAGCTCTCCTGCCAAGTTTTTTTTTCTCCACCCACAAAAGAGGGATGAGGTTCAGACAAACTGACGCGGTTTGAGCCTCTTCAGCCGCCTTCCTTAAGGTTGTTGGTACTCTGGCGGCTTCCTTAGTCTTATCTGCTGGCGCCTTATCTGCTGGCTGCTGCACTGCAGAGATGTGTTTGTGAGCTCCGGGGTAAGTTGTGTGCGCAGCTCTGTGTTCTCCTATGTTTCTCATTGCACTCACTGAACTGCTTTACGTCTCATAGCAAGTCCGTAGTTCAGCCTCTTGAAACTACAGCACCGAGCATTCTGTCATCAGAGGGTTGGAGTAGTAGTAGTGACTTCTTGTAAGTTGTGTTGCGCTGGTCTGTTGCTGTCTATTGATATGTGAGTGGCAGGCTGATGATGGAGGTCATAGTACCAATGCACTTCCGAATGATCTTGTCACTTTTCTGTAGACACAAGAAGTCCCTCTCTTATGAGACATGCAGAGGGTGCAGTCTAACTGTGACTGCACACATCTGAAGCTGTCCTATAGACCAAGCCTGTGGTCCTCATTACAGGCAGTTATTGGGAACTTTGGGAAGTAACTGCCTGCTCCTCCAAGGAGGTGAGAGCTGCATTTACATGTAGTGATCCTTTCCTCTCTATGGGGATGATTTTCTAGTACCATGTCTGTGATCATTCATCTTCATACAGATCCATTGTTTCTGGACAGCACATCCCTGGACGATTTGTTGCCCAGGTACAATGATTTTTGTTGTAAGCCGAACAACGTGGTCACCCAATGAGCGAGTGTTTGCTTAGGGAAGGTTCACATGTGTGTTCAGAAATCCGGAATCCTGATCCGGCAGAGGGGCACGCTCCTTGATTTCACTGTATCCGGCATAGCCAGATTCCAGTTCACCACTACCTACAAATGGGGGCATCTATACCAGGCTACATATACTGGGGGCTACTATACCAGGCTACCTATACCAAAATAAAAGTGATATAGCTAAGCTTGATGTTGCTAACTGCACTATTCTCAATTGCATATTGACATCTTCTGTGCAGGTCACGCTCAAGTACCGCTGTTGCCTGCAGTGGAGACCTGACACAACCTTGTTTTGAGCCGCCGAGCAGGACATCAACCTTGCCTGGAGCAACACAGCTGGTCCTTCTTGTTTGTTGTGCAGGTAGGTACTACAACACCAATACCTGGCTACCTAATACTGTGGTCAACTATACATAGCTACCTAATACTGTGAGCAACTATACCAGGCTACCTAATACTGTGGGCTAATATACCTGGCTACTTTTCCTGGGGGCAACTATACCTGGCTACCTACAAATGGGGGCATCTATACCAGGCTACATATACTGGGGGCTACTATACCAGGCTACCTATATCAAAATTCAAGTAATATAGTTTACTACTGCTGCCCTTTAATTGCAAATGCACCTCTTCTGTGCAGGTCCTGTTCAACTATGTGTTTTGACTGTGAGGTTTATATTGCTGTGTTACTTACTAGAGGGGGTTCTATACTGAGGGGCAGTATCTAGTCTACTAAGGGGGCATTATATTGAGAGATGATTCCATCATATGGGGTGCTAAAAAAAGGTCTTTAATAGAGTTGAGCGAACACCTGGATGTTCGGGTTCGAGAAGTTCGGCCGAACTTCCCGGAAATGTTCGGGTTCGGGATCCGAACCCGAACCGAACTTCGTCCCGAACCCGAACCCCATTGAAGTCAATGGGGACCCGAACTTTTGGGCACTAAAAAGACTGTAAAACAGCCCAGGAAAGAGCTAGAGGGCTGCAAAAGGCAGCAACATGTAGGTAAATCCCCTGCAAACTAATGTGGATAGGGAAATGAATTAAAATAAAAATTAAAAAAATATAAATGACCCAATATCAATTGGACAGAGGTCCCATAGCAGAGAATCTGGCTTCACGTCAGCAGAGAATCAGTCTCTTCATGCCATAGCAAAGAATCTGGCTTCATGTCAGCACAGAATCAGTCTCTTCATGCCATAGCAGAGAATCTGGCTTCATGTCAGCACAGAATCAGTCTTCATGTCATAGCAGAGAATCAGGCTTCACGTCACCCACCACTGGAACAGGCCACTGTCACACATTTAGGCCCAGGCACCCAGGCAGAGGAGGGAGGTCCCGTAACAGAGAATCTGGCCTTATGTCAGCGCAGAATCTGTCTTCATGTCATAGCAGAGAATCAGGCTTCACGTCACCCACCACTGGAACAGGCCACTGTCACACATTTAGGCCCAGGCACCCAGGCAGAGGAGAGAGGTCCCGTAACAGAGAATCTGGCCTTATGTCAGCGAAGAATCAGTCTTCATGTCATAGCAGAGAATCAGGCTTCACGTCACCCACCACTGGAACAGGCCACTGTCACACATTTAGGCCCCGGCACCCAGACAGAGGAGAGCGGTCCCGTAACAGAGAATCTGGCCTTATGTCAGCGCAGAATCTGTCTTCATGTCATAGCAGAGAATCAGGCTTCACGTCACCCACCACTGGAACAGGCCACTGTCATACATTTAGGCCAAGGCACCCAGGCAGAGGAGAGAGGTCCCGTAACAGAGAATCTGGCCTTATGTCAGTGCAGAATCTGTCTTCATGTCATAGCAGAGAATCAGGCTTCACGTCACCCACCACTGGAACAGGCCACTGTCACACATTTAGGCCCCGGCACCCAGACAGAGGAGAGAGGTCCCGTAACAGAGAATCTGGCCTTATGTCAGCTCAGAATCTGTCTTCATGTCATAGCAGAGAATCAGGCTTCACGTCACCCACCACTGGAACAGGCCACTGTCACACATTTAGGCCCAGGCACCCAGGCAGAGGAGAGAGGTCCCGTAACAGAGAATCTGGCCTTATGTCAGCGAAGAATCAGTCTTCATGTCATAGCAGAGAATCAGGCTTCACGTCACCCACCACTGGAACAGGCCACTGTCACACATTTAGGCCCCGGCACCCAGACAGAGGAGAGCGGTCCCGTAACAGAGAATCTGGCCTTATGTCAGCGCAGAATCTGTCTTCATGTCATAGCAGAGAATCAGGCTTCACGTCACCCACCACTGGAACAGGCCACTGTCATACATTTAGGCCAAGGCACCCAGGCAGAGGAGAGAGGTCCCGTAACAGAGAATCTGGCCTTATGTCAGTGCAGAATCTGTCTTCATGTCATAGCAGAGAATCAGGCTTCACGTCACCCACCACTGGAACAGGCCACTGTCACACATTTAGGCCCCGGCACCCAGACAGAGGAGAGAGGTCCCGTAACAGAGAATCTGGCCTTATGTCAGCTCAGAATCTGTCTTCATGTCATAGCAGAGAATCAGGCTTCACGTCACCCACCACTGGAACAGGCCACTGTCACACATTTAGGCCCCGGCACCCAGACAGAGGAGAGAGGTCCCGTAACAGAGAATCTGGCCTGATGTCAGCACAGAATCTGTCTTCATGTCATAGCAGAGAATCAGGCTTCACGTCACCCACCACTGGAACAGGCCACTGTCACACATTTAGGCCCCGGCACCCAGACAGAGGAGAGCGGTCCCGTAACAGAGAATCTGGCCTTATGTCAGCGCAGAATCTGTCTTCATGTCAAAGCAGAGAATCAAGCTTCACGTCACCCACCACTGGAACAGGCCACTCTCACACATTTAGGCCCAGGCACCCAGGCAGAGGAGAGAGGTCCTGTAGCAGAGAATCCGGCCTGATGTCAGCACAGAATCTGTCTTCATGTCATAGCAGAGAATCAGGCTTCACGTCACCCACCACTGGAACAGGCCACTGTCACACATTTAGGCCCAGGCACCCAGGCAGAGGAGAGAGGTCCCGTAACAGAGAATCTGGCCTGATGTCAGCACAGAATCTGTCTTCATGTCATAGCAGAGAATCAGGCTTCACGTCACCCACCACTGGAACAGGCCACTGTCACATATTTAGGCCCAGGCACCCAGGCAGAGGAGAGAGGTCGCGTAACAGAGAATCTGGCCTTATGTCAGCACAGAATCTGTCTTCATGTCATAGCAGAGAATCAGGCATCACGTCACCCACCACTGGAACAGGCCACTATCACACATTTAGGCCCAGGCACCCAGGCAGAGGAGAGAGGTCCTGTAATAGAGAATCTGGCCTTATGTCAGCACAGAATCTGTCTTCATGTCATAGCAGAGAATCAGGCTTCACGTCACCCACCACTGGAACAGGACACTGTCACACATTTAGGCCCCGGCACCCAGACAGAGGAGAGGTTCATTCAACTTTGGGTTGCCCCGCAATATAATGGTAAAATGAAATTAAAAATAGTATTGAATGAGGAAGTGCCCTGGAGTAGAATAATATATTGTTAAGGGGAGGTAGTTAATATCTAATCTGCACAAGGGATGGACAGGTCCTGTGGGATCCATGCCTGGTTCATTTTTATGAAAGTCAGCTTGTCCACATTGGCTGTAGACAGGCGGCTGCGTTTGTCTGTAATGACGCCCCCTGCTGTGCTGAATACACGTTCAGACAAAACGCTGGCCGCCGGGCAGGCCAGCACCTCCAAGGCATAAAAGGCTAGCTCTGGCCACGTGGACAATTTGGAGACCCAGAAGTTGAATGGGGCCGAACCATCAGTCAGTACGTGGATGGGTGTGCACAGATACTGTTCCACCATGTTAGTGAAATGTTGCCTCCTGCTAAAACGTTCCGTATCAGGTGGTGGTGCACTTAGCTGTGGCGTGTTGACAAAACTTTTCCACATCTCTGCCATGCTAACCCTGCCCTCAGAGGAGCTGGGCGTGACACAGCTGCGTTGGCGACCTCTTGCTCCTCCTCTGCCTTCGCCTTGGGCTTCCATTGGCTCCCCTGCGACATTTGGGAATGCTCTCAGTAGCGCGTCTACCAACGTGCGCTTGTACTCGCGCATCTTCCTATCACGCTCCAGTGTAGGAAGTAAGGTGGGCACATTGTCTTTGTACCGGGGATCCAGCAGGGTGGCAACCCAGTAGTCCGCACACGTTAAAATGTGGGCAACTCTGCTGTCGTTGCGCAGGCACTGCAGCATGTAGTCGCTCATGTGTGCCAGGCTTCCCAGAGGTAAGGACAAGCTGTCC
Source organism: Bufo bufo (assembly GCF_905171765.1). Classification (NCBI taxonomy): domain Eukaryota; kingdom Metazoa; phylum Chordata; class Amphibia; order Anura; family Bufonidae; genus Bufo; species Bufo bufo. The sequence goes on from NC_053391.1 coordinate 160,728,181, forward strand.
TCTGTGGGAGGCGTATCGTCATCATCCTGCGTTTCCCCCCAGCCACGCACCAGTGATAAGCCCGAGCTGCTTTGGGTGCCACCCCGCTGTGAACATGCTTTATCCTCATCCGCCTCCACCTCCTCCTCATCCTCGTCCTCCTTGTCCTCCAGTAGTGGGCCCTGTCTGGCCACATTTGTACCTGGCCTCTGTTGTTGCAAAAAACCTCCCTCTGAGTCACTTCGAAGAGACTGGCCTGAAAGTGCTAAAAATGACCCCTCTTCCTCCTCTTCCTCCTGGGCCACCTCCTCTTCCATCATCGCCCTAAGTGTTTTCTCAAGGAGACATAGAAGTGGTATTGTAACGCTGATAACGGCGTCATCGCCACTGGCAATGTTGGTGGAGTACTCGAAACAACGCAACAGGGCACACAGGTCTCGCATGGAGGCCCAGTCATTGGTGGTGAAGTGTGTCTGATCCACAGTTCGACTGACCCGTGCGTGCTGCAGCTGAAACTCCACTATGGCCTGCTGCTGCTCGCACAGTCTGTCCAGCATATGCAAGGTGGAGTTCCACCTGGTGGGTACGTCGCATATGAGGCGGTGAGCGGGAAGGCCGAAGTTACGCTGTAGCGCAGACAGGCGAGCAGCGGCAGGGTGTGAACACCGGAAGCGCGAACAGACGGCCCGCACTTTATGCAGCAGCTCTGACATGTCGGGGTAGTTGCGAATGAACTTCTGCACCACCAAATTCAGCACATGCGCCAGGCAAGGGATGTGCGTCAAACCGGCTAGTCCCAGAGCTGCAAGGAGATTTCGCCCATTATCGCACACCACCAGGCCGGGCTTGAGGCTCACCGGCAGCAACCACTCGTCGGTCTGTTGTTCTATACCCCGCCACAACTCCTGTGCGGTGTGGGGCCTGTCCCCCAAACATATGAGTTTCAGAACGGCCTGCTGACGTTTACCCCGGGCTGTGCTGAAGTTGGTGGTGAAGGTGTGTGGCTGACTGGATGAGCAGGTGGAAGAAGAGGAGGAGGAAGCTGAGTAGGAGGAGGAGGAGACAGGAGGCAAAGAATGTTGCCCTGCGATCCTTGGCGGCGGAAGGACGTGCGCCAAACAGCTCTCCGCCTGGGGCCCAGCCGCCACTACATTTACCCAGTGTGCAGTTAGGGAGATATAGCGTCCCTGGCCGTGCTTACTGGTCCACGTATCTGTGGTTAGGTGGACCTTGCCACAGATGGCGTTGCGCAGTGCACACTTGATTTTATCGGACACTTGTTTGTGCAGGGAAGGCACGGCTCTCTTGGAGAAGTAGTGGCGGCTGGGAACAACATACTGTGGGACAGCAAGTGACATGAGCTGTTTGAAGCTGTGTGTGTCCACCAGCCTAAATGACAGCATTTCATAGGCCAGTAGTTTAGAAATGCTGGCATTCAGGGCCAGAGATCGAGGGTGGCTAGGTGGGAATTTACGCTTTCTCTCAAATGTTTGTGAGATGGAGAGCTGAACGCTGCCGTGTGACATGGTTGAGATGCTTGGTGACGCAGGTGGTGGTGTTGGTGGTACATCCCATGTTTGCTGGGTGGCAGGTGCCAACGTTCCTCCAGAGGCAGAGGAAGAGGCCGAGGCGGCGGCAGCAGCAGCAGAAGAGGCCGAGGCGGCGGCAGCAGCAGAAGAGGTAGCAGGGGGAGCCTGAGTGACTTCCTTGCTTTGCATGCAGGTGCCTGGTCATGCAGGTTGTGCTAAGGTTCAGAACGTTAATGCCTCGCTTCAGGCTCTGATGGCACAGCGTGCAAACCACTCGGGTCTTGTCGTGAGCACATTGTTTGAAAAAGTGCCATGCCAGGGAACTCCTTGAAGCTGCCTTTGGGGTGCTCGGTCCCAGATGGTGGCGGTCAGTAGCAGGCGGAGTCTCTTGGCGGTGGGTGTTCTGATTTTGCCCACTGCTCCCTCTTTTGCTACGCTGTTGGCTCGGTCTCACCACTGCCTCTTCCTCCGAACTGTGAAAGTCAGTGGCACGACCTTCATTCCATGTGGGGTCTAGGACCTCATCGTCCCCTGCATCGTCTTCCACCCAGTCTTGATCCCTGACCTCCTGTTCAGTCTGCACACTGCAGAAAGACGCAGCAGTTGGCACCTGTGTTTCGTCATCATCAGAGACGTGCTGAGGTGGTATTCCCATGTCCTCATCATCAGGAAAAATAAGTGGTTGTGCGTTAGTGCATTCTATCTCTTCCACCCCTGGGGAAGGGCTAGGTGGATGCCCTTGGGAAACCCTGGCAGCAGAGTCTTCAAACAGCATAAGAGACTGCTGCATAACTTGAGGCTCAGACAGTTTCCCTGATATGCATGGGGGTGATGTGACAGACCGATGGGCTTGGTTTTCATGCGCCATATGTGCGCTTTCTGCAGAAGACTGGGTGGGAGATAATGTGAACGTGCTGGATCCACTGTCGGCCACCCAATTGACTAATGCCTGTACCTGCTCAGGCCTTACCATCCTTAGAACGGCATTGGGCCACACCAAATACCACTGTAAATTCTGCTGGCTACTGGGACCTGAGTTAGTTGGTTCACTAGGACGTGTGGCTGTGGCAGAACGGCCACGTCCTCTCCCAGCACCAGAGGGTCCACTAACACCACCACGACCATGTCCACGTCCGCGTCCGCGTCCCTTATTAGATGTTTTCCTCATTGTTCCCGTTCACCACAATTTTGAGAATGGCAAATTTAGGAATAGTTTTTCAACCCAGAAAAAAAAAGTGCTTTTACGGTCACTACAAATAACTTGACCAGCTAAAACAGTACAGATTTGGTTGAATAGAAATGTGAGACCTGTTTTTTTTTTGCACTGTGTGACAGGTATAGGTTTAATCACAGAATCAGACTTCTATCTGCACGGTAGCGTGTGTCTTAGGTTTTTCTGAATGACACTATCAGCACCTTCAATGTAAGATATGCTTTTTGGGATAGATTTCAAGTAGGCCTCAAATACCAGAAACTAGTTATTTTGAGAATGGCAAATTTGGGAATAGTTTTTCAACCCAGAAAAAAAAATTGCTTTTACGGTCACTACAAATAACTGGACCAGCTAAAACAGTACAGATTTGCTTGAATAGAAATGTGAGACCTGTTTTTTTTTGCACTGTGTGACAGGTATAGGTTTAATCACAGAATCAGACTTCTATCTGCACGGTAGTGTGTGTCTTAGGTTTTTCTGAATAACACTATCAGCACCTTCAATGTAAGATATCCTTTTTGGGATAGATTTCAAGTAGGCCTCATATACCAGAAACTAGTTATTTTGAGAATGGCAAATTTGGGAATAGTTTTTCAACCCAGAACAAAAAGTGTGCTTTTACGTTCACTACAAATAACTTGACCAGCTAAAACAGTACAGATTTGGTTGAATAGAAATGTCAAGTCTATTTTTTAGGCGCTGGGTGACAGGCTCAACTTGCCCCTGATGTAGTATATGGCCAAAAAATAACCACACTGTTGATGGTTAAATGCACTTGGGTGACACAGGCTCAGCCTGCACCAGATGTAGTATATGGCCAAAAAATAATCAGACTGTTGATGGTTAAATGCACTTCGGTGACACAGGCTCAGCCTGCAGCTGATGTAGTATATGGCCAAAAAATAACCAGACTGTTGATGGTTAAATGCACTTCGGTGACACAGGCTCAGCCTGCAGCTGATGTAGGATATAGCACAAAATAACCACACTATTGATGGTTAAATACACTTGGTGATAGCTTGTGCTGGCGCACCACAAGTCACAAAGTGGCCGCCGATCACCCCAGAAAAAAAGTGATCTAAAAACGCTCTGGTCAGCCTCAAAAAAGTGAGCAAGTCAATATTAGCACTTCAATGATCCACAGCTGCAGATCGCTCACAGAATGAAGTCTTTTGGAGGAGTTAAACTGCCTAATCTCGCCCTACCGTCGCAGCTGCAACCTCTCCCTATGCTTCAATCAGCAGAGTGACGTGCAGCGCAACGTGACCCAAGCTTATATAGAGGCTGGGTCACATGCTGCACTGGCCAATCACAGCCATGCCAATAGTAGGCAAGGCTGTGATGGCCTCTTGGGGCAAGTAGTATGACGCTTGTTGATTGGCTGCTTTGCAGCCTTTCAAAAAGCGCCAAGAAAGCGCCGAACACCGAACCCGAACACTGACTTTTACGAAAATGTTCGGGTTCGGGTCCGTGTCACGGACACCCCAAAATTCGGTACGAACCCGAACTATACATTTCGCGTTCGCTCATCCCTAGTCTTTAACCCTACATTTTGTAGTGTTCACTGTCACTGCTCCCTTCTTCTCATGCCTGCCACCTCAATATAATGCCCCCTTAGTCGACTAGATACTGCAACTTAGTATAGAACCCCCTCTAGTAAGTAACACAGCAATATAAACCTCCTAGTCAAAACACATAGTTGAACAGGACCTGCACAGAAGAGGTGCATTTGCAATTAAAGTGCATGTGCAGTGTGGATGCTGCCATGTTTTTTCTTTTTTAAACAATACCAGTTGCCTGGCAGCCCTGCTTGTCAATTTGGCACCAGTAGTGTATGAATCACACCAGAAACAAGCATGCAGGTAATCTTATCTGATTTGACAAAAATGTCCTGCTGCATGCTTGTTCAGGGCCTATGGCTAATGTTTTCGAGGTAGAGGATCAGCTGGACAGCCAGGCAACTGTAAGTAATGGCAGCCTCCATATACCTCTTATTTCAGTTTTCCTTAAGGTTACTTTCTTTATGTGTTGACTAATACTTTGTTAAAAAAGTAAGGACTCGTTATTTTTTCATATCAATAGAATATTGAGTTTGGATCACTTTGTTTCTTACACTGTTCACACCAATTCTTATGTAGGATTCGAGATTCAAAAGATTCGATATATTCAAGAACCTTTTCGGATTTGAAAAAATTGGATTCGTCCCGCCTTCTAAAGCCTTTTGTGGAGTGTATAAGTGGAAAAAAGAAATCTATATTTGCCATTTAGCGGTGCATTTATATGTTCTAAAGCCCTCTTTTGCGTTTATTAGTGGCACAACAAAAGTATTTGCCGTTGTGTGGTGAAGTTAGAAAATTACAGCCCTTTTTGGCATGTATTAGTGGGAAAAAAGGGCTTATTAGCTGTTGTGTGGTGAAGTTAGAAAATTACAGACTTTTTTGGGGTGTTTTAATTTACTTTTTATTTATCTATTTAAACTAACAGTATGTCAGACAGAGAAGTACTAGGCCCTGCACATGGGTGTGGCAGAGGCCTAAATGTTTCTTGGCGCAGGCACAGGTCGCAGCAGAGTAAGGGGGCGTGGCAGCTGGAGTCGCAGCGAGAGGCCTGAGCTCTCGGTGTCATCTAGGGGTCGAGTCTGGACCAGCAACCCAGCGGTTCTTGAATGGTTGACTTCATCCCAAGTGACATCAGACACCACCAGACAATAGTCAGACATCAGACATAACCCTTAGTTGGCATGGCCCGGGATCAGGCTCTGTGCCCTCACCCGTCTTTAACCTGCCTCTGTCCTTTTCTGTTCCCTCAGCCAGTATTATATGCTGTGGGCTCAGCCCCACTATACAGCGAGGATGAGCTATTAGAGGACAGTCAGCAGCTACTGGCCAGCCACGATGTGGAGGAGACATCCGCCGATTAGTCCGCTAGGCGGGCAAGTAGTCATGAGGAGAGTGGTGTGGGAGCTGGTGCTGCGAGCGGTGAGGCTCCTGACCCAGAGACCATTGGGGAGGACATCAGTGACATGCAGACAGTACTCGATGATGATGATGATGTAGCTGATCGCACTTGGGAACCAGGTGAATTAGGGGCTTCATCATCGTCGTGAGAAGAGGGTGGCTGCTTGCCCGTGAGGCAGCCGCGGAGCTAGCAAGTCTCTAGCGTGGCCGGGAGTCAGCAGGGTGGCAGCAGTGGTAGGTTGGTAGCCAAACGTGCCTGGGGTAGACCACCTGCTTTGCAGGAGCCTACCTGCCCGGAAAGTAGTGGTGCATAGGTTCACGGAAGCAGCGGTGGTAGCAGTCAGTCAGTGCGAAGTGTTGGGGATCAAATCACCTACTCAGTGGTGTGGCAGTTTTTTGTTAAGCCGCCGGAGGAGGTGAACATGGCCATTTTTAGAATCTGTGGAAAGAAGGTGAAGCAGGGCCAGGGTGCCAGTGTTGGCACCACGGCCCTGCGTCAACATATGCAGCGTCACCATAAAGTGGCCTGGGAGAACCGTGGCTCCGATGTGGTTGTCTAGCCTGCCGCAGCAACCACTGCATCTCCCAGTGGCACGCACCCGGTTTCAGGCAGTCAAGGCTCCACCACCTCAGCCGAAGGGAGCTGTCTGTCCTTCCCATCATCTGATGCTTCTGCTCCTCCTCCTAATCCTCGTCAGTCATTCCGTCAGCAATCGATCACTGAATTGATTGCCAAGAGACAACAGTATGGGTGCACTCATCAAAAGGCGCAGAAGCTAAATGTGCTCCTGTCCAAGTTGTTGGTGATGCAGTCCCTCCCTTTCCAAGTGGTGGACTCTGCACCTTTCAGAGAACTGATGGCTTGTGCTGAGCCGAGGTGGAGAGTCCCAAGCCGTCATTTGCCAAAAAGGCACACACATGTAGAAAATAAGGTGGGCCAGTCCTTGAGCCTGTTGGTGTATGCCAAAGTGAACAGCAGCACAGACGTGTGGAGCTGTAACAATGGTCAGGGACAATACATGTCCTTTATGGTCCACTGGGTGAATATGGTTCCTGCACAGCCACACCAGCAACTTGGCTAGGTGATGCCGCTTCCGGCTCTACGTTGTCACTCCGTTGGACCTGCGACAATGTCCGCCTCTGCCTCCTCCTTCTCCACCGTGTCCTTAGCCTCCACTGCAGGGACAATTCACAGTGCCCCTCCAGCATACCTCATGTGCAGGGCACGCGGTGTCACGCTGTTCTGCACCTCGTTTGCCTGGGCAAATGGAGTCACACAAGGGAGGAACTGCTCCGTGTCCTTTATTAAGAAATTGAATCCTGGCTTTCTCCACGAAAACTCAAAATCGGAATCATATTGACCAACAACGGGAAGAACATGGTGTCGGCACTGCATCAAGGAGGGCTGATCCCTGAGCCCTGTATGACACACATGTTCAATCTGGTTGTCAAGCGGTTCCTAAAGTCATCCACCCATCTGCAAGACATCCTAAAACCACATCGAGAAGGTCCACATGTGGTGCCGTTATATCGACGATGTGCTTATGATTTGGCAGGGTAGTACTGAGGATCTGAAAGAGTTCATGGCACTCCTCAACAAGAACATCGTAAATATCCATCTCACGTACAAAATGGGGAGGACCAAGATGGATTTTTTGGATGTGGCTTTACATGTGGATAATGATGGTTTTATACACACAGACCTATTTCGGAAGCCTACCGCTGTGAACAGTATCCTCCGTGCCGACTCCTATCACCCAAAACAATTATTGGATGGCATACCCATTGGACAGTTTTTGAGACTGAGAAAAATTTGCTCTAGAGATGATGATTTTGAGAAACGTGCGGTCGACCTAACCAAGAGATTTAAAGATCGTGGATACAGTGATCGCTCGGTAAGAAAAGCGTATGTACGTGCCAAACATTCCAAAAGAGAAAAATTATTGGAAGATCGAGGCAGACAAAAGGATGGTGGTAAAATAGTGAGATTTATTACATCATATAATTCTGGCCATGAGGAGTTTGTCTCTATACTCGAAAAACACTGGAATATTTTACAGATGGATCATACCCTGCGGGGTTCTCTACCTCAACATCCCTCTCTTACCTTTAGATGGGAAAGGAATTTAAAAGATATGCTAGTTCATAGTCACTATGAAGGCAAGATTACGGAGAATTTGTTCGGCTTTAAGGGTCCAAAATGGGGCTGTCGTCCCTGTGGAAAATGTGTTGCATGCCCCAACATTGTACGAACAAATACCTTTACAGATTGCACAGGGCAGAAGAATTATGAGATCACGCACACAATATCGTGCACAACAGTGGAGGTGATTTATGTTGCCACCTGCCCCTGCAATTTATCTTATGTAGGGATGACTTTGAGACAACTGAGACGACAAACAAGAGAACATATCCTTGGAATTATGGGGGCGAAAGATGAAGAGGACCCCCAGAACCTGAAAACTATCCCACGACACTTCAAGATCCATTATAATAGTGACGCCTCTCTCCTCAAGGTAAGAGGGATTGATAGGGCCCTGATAGGGGGGAGGGGAGGGAATTGGAAAAAGGTTCTCGCCCAGAAAGAAGTGAAATGGATTTTCGAGCTCAATACTGTGATGCCACTTGGCTTGAATGAGGCCCTGAGTTTTTCACCATTTTTGGAGTAGTCCTCTAAATTTAATTTCTTGTGCTAACTAATTCCTCTGTAGGTCTAAGTGGTGTTGATCTTCTTGACCTTTTTAATGTTCAATTTTATATTGTTTTATAATAAACACTTTTTCTGTGTTATTAGGTTATTTTGGGTTGCCAAATCTTGATGGCTAGTAGTGATGAGCGGGAGGTGCCATATTCGATTTCGCAATATTTCACGAATATTCGATTGAATGTTCGTGTTATATTCGTCGAAATCGAATATTCATAATTATTCCATTTATCGCGAATAATATGCGATTTAATTAATCGCGTATTGCGATTTTTCTTTTGATAGTATAAGGCAACGTTCCTATGACTAATTGACTATGGCTAGGCTAATATGTGTATTTTACGAATATTCTTAATATTGCTCTAACTTCGTCTTTTAGAATATTCGTAATATTCTAAAAGACGGAGTTAGAGCAATATTACGAATTTTCGTAAAATACACATATAGATTGTAATTTAGCTAATATAGTGCTATAATCTTTTTTTTTTTCTCAATTTTTTTTGCCTCTTCTGAACTTCAGTTTTGGAAAATATGTACACTATTAAAAAAATTACTATAGCAGTATATTAGCTAAATTACAATCTAAATGTGTATTTTACGAATATTCTTAATATTGCTCTAACTTCGTCTTTTAGAATATTACGAATATTCTAAAAGACGAAGTTAGAGCAATATTAAGAATATTCGTAAAATACACATATAGATTGTAATTTAGCTAATATACTGCTAAAGTAATTTTTTTAATAGTGTACATATTTTCCAAAACTGAAGTTCAGAAGAGGCAGAAAAAATTAGACAAAAAAAAAGGATTATAGCACTATATTAGCTAAATTACAATCTATGTGTATTTTACGAATATTCTTAATATTGCTCTAACTTCGTCTTTTAGAATATTCGTAATATTCTAAAAGACGAAGTTAGAGCAATATTACGAATATTCTAAAGACGAAGTTAGACCAATATTAAGAATATTCTAAAAGACGAAGTTAGAGCAATAATATTCCACTTTGGCATAATGCTCCCCGACAAGCGTCCCCGTGACCATGGGAACACCTGTGGGTTAGAATATACCATCGGATCTGAGGTTTTACGATCTCAGGGAAAACTCAGATCCGATGGTATTTTCTAACCCACAGGCGTTCCCATGGTGACGGGGACGCTTGTCGGGGTGTTGTATGCTGAAGTTGATTAAATAACGATTTTGTCATGCGCTCCGGCACACGTATTAACCATTACGATTTTTCTGTTGTAATATTCGTGAACTCGAATATTATAACCGAGATTATTGGTTTAGATTAGAATAGAATGAATATTCAAAAATTTTATATACAGCAATATATTCTTTATTTAGAATATTCGTCATATTTGGTCCATCTGAAAACGTGATTCCTTCCAGCTTCAATTCAGTTGCTTGTGGGCCAATGGCTCATTGACCCACAAGCAAGAAGCAGGGAGAAATCATATATTTTCAGATGGAAAAAAAAAACACAAAAAAAATGAATATTCGATTTCGCGAATATATGGAACTATATTTGAAATATTCGCGAAATCTCGAAGTTGCGATATTCGAGATAAAAATTCAAAATTCGAATATTCGCGCTCAACACTAATGGCTAGATCTGACAGCATACTAAATTAAATGGATTGATAAAACCTGGTGATGAACGAGATGAATTGTATGGGATGGAGAGCACCAATAAGGAGGGTGTGCAAATGGAGACTACACAGCGTTTTTTGAAATAAACAAGGAAAAAAAGAAAAGCAAAGGTCCTTTTTGTACTGAATGGACATATATATTTACGTATCACCATATTCTTCTTTTTCTTTTTTGTATTATACATATATATTTGTGTACATCGTACATTATCAATAAGTGAACACTATATTTATTAATATGTAATTGTATAGAGTATGGCACTGTCACCGTTTTCTTTCACTTTTTATTTTATCACTTTTTATTTATTTATTTATTTATTTATTTTTTCACAGATTTAATTTTATTTCATCACCTATTTTATTCACTTGATCAGGATGTGTATACATATAAATTTATTTAGATCTGTATTGCATCACCACTTGTGATTTTATTATACATTGCTCAAAAAAATAAAGGGAACACTTAAACAGCACAATGTAACTCCAAGTCAATCACAGTTCTGTGAAATCAAACTGTCCACTTAGGAAGCAACACTGAGTGACAATCAATTTCACATGCTGTTGTGCAAATGGGATAGACAACAGGTGGAAATTATAGGCAATTAGCAAGACACCCCCAATAAAGGAGTGGTTCTGCAGGTGGTGACCACAGACCACTTCTCAGTTCCTATGCTTCCTGGCTGATGTTTTGGTCACTTTTGAATGCTGGCGGTGCTTTCACTCTAGTGGTAGCATGAGACGGAGTCTACAACCCACACAAGTGGCCCAGGTAGTGCAGCTTATCCAGGATGGCACATCAATGCGAGCTGTGGCAAGAAGGTTTGCTGTGTCTGTCAGCGTAGTGTCCAGAGCATGGAGGCGCTACCAGGAGACAGGCCAGTACATCAGGAGATGTGGAGGAGGCCGTAGGAGGGCAACAACCCAGCAGCAGGACCACTACCTCCGCCTTTGTACTAGAAGGAACAGGAGGAGCACTGCCAGAGCCCTGCAAAATGACCTCCAGCAGGCCACAAATGTGCATGTGTCTGCTCAAACGGTCAGAAACAGACTCCATGAGGGTGATATGAGAGCACGACGTCCACAGGTGGGGGTTGTGCTTACAGCCCAACACCGTGCAGGACGTTTGGCATTTGCCAGAGAACACCAAGATTGGCAAATTCGCCACTGGCGCCCTGTGCTCTTCACAGATGAAAGCAGGTTCCCACTGAGCACATGTGACAGACGTGACAGAGTCTGGAGACGCCGTGGAGAACGTTCTGCTGCCTGCAACATCCTCCAGCATGACCGGTTTGGCATTGGGTCAGTAATGGTGTGGGGTGGCATTTCTTTGGAGGGCCGCACAGCCCTCCATGTGCTCGCCAGAGGTAGCCTGACTGCCATTAGGTACCGAGATGAGATCCTCAGACCCCTTGTGAGACCATATGCTGGTGCGGTTGGCCCTGGGTTCCTCCTAATGCAAGACAATGCTAGACCTCATGTGGCTGGAGTGTGTCAGCAGTTCCTGCAAGACGAAGGCATTGATGCTATGGACTGGCCCGCCCGTTCCCCAGACCTGAATCCAATTGAGCACATCTGGGACATCATGTCTCGCTCTATCCACCAACGTCACGTTGCACCACAGACTGTCCAGGAGTTGGCAGATGCTTTAGTCCAGGTCTGGGAGGAGATCCCTCAGGAGACCATCCGCCACCTCATCAGGAGCATGCACAGGCGTTGTAGGGAGGTCATATAGGCACGTGGAGGCCACACACACTACTGAGCCTCATTTTGATTTGTTTTAAGGACATTACATCAAAGTTGGATCAGCCTGTAGTGTGTTTTTCCACTTTAATTTTGAGTGTGACTCCAAATCCAGACCTCCATGGGTTGAAAAATTTGATTTCCATTTCTTTATTTTTGTGTGATTTTGTTGTCAGCACATTCAACTATGTAAAGAACAAAGTATTTCAGAAGAATATTTAATTAACTCAGATCTAGGATGTGTTATTTTTGTGTTCCCTTTATTTTTTTGAGCAGTGTATAATCATTCTACAACTACTGTTATACTATAAGATAGCGTCTCTCCTTTGTAGCAGAAGTAAAATAACAATGAGTTCCCTAGCTATATAGGAGATCATATTGTGCTGACTGCTATAAAAGGACAATATTTAAAATATCCCTTTTGGACAAAAATGTCCTTTAAAAATCAAAATTATTTAATTTTACTGTGCCATATTGCATGAACTTGAGTCACATTAGTAATTTAACCAGTTAATGACCTGTGCCATACATGTACAGCGAAAGTTGGCTCTGTAAATATGTTGCCTGCTTTGGATTCGAGCAAGCACCATAGCTGTCGGGTGCCTGTTGTTCACATGGCAGACACATGGGGCTAATGTCTGCAATCGGTGATAATGCCAATATCAGACATTTAACCCCCTCAGATGCCTTGGTCAAATATGTCTGAAAACCTGGTTCCATATGAATAATGCAATTCTCATAGATTTCAATGCTAATGCATTGGAATTTATAATAGAACTGATCTAATGACCGCTTGTTCAAGTTTACTGGGGGAAGTTTGAAAAGGGAAAAAAATTAAAAATAAATTAAATCGCTCCCTGTGACAAATACCACACCTCGGGCCCGCTTGATGTCAACTACGTCGTAATCACGAGACGCAGTATTGTCCTTGGCTACCAAAAACGTGATGTTACGCCCTCCGGGAGGAGCAGGTAAGGTCAGGTTGGTACAGTTTACACACACCTCCTGTCCACACGAGCACAGAGAGGCGACAAGCTGAGAGAGCCTGTTCACTGCCGCAGTGAAAACAGCGCTGTCTCAGCCTGGGAAATCTGCCACCAGCTTCTCGTTTGATATAAGCCCGGTCTGCTAATGGGATTATATAGGGTGAGAAACCAACCCGCGGTAGCTTATAACTAGGCCAAAACACGGACGTGGAGATTCGTGATCGAGATACAAGATAGCACAAGATTAAATTATATATTTAATGGCCATAAGGGCACTAGATTTAACACAATATACAAAGAGAATATACAAAGTGGTCTGAGGTTACAGATATGGGTTATATGGGTACAACAGGGTTAAGCAGAGTAAAAGTCAATTACCGGGTAAGATGAAAGTTCCTTTTGGTTGTGAGATGTTCTTTGCTGGAGTCCACATGAAGGACCGTGATCTCAGCTAGTTCCTGGGTCCCTCTAAATACATTACACAATGTGACCCTTCTTCAGAGAAAGACACCGCCCGCTGGCTTGCATGGGCTTATGACCTGTAGCTGGCCACGCCCCTCCCCGCCTATGGATACGGCCCCGCTCCTTGTCTGGTGCTGGGAGCAAATGACCCATAAAACCCCTTAGGGCTCATAGCCCCAGACCAGAATGTCGCAGGAAGATAGTTCCGGGCCCAATTGATCCGCCTGGGTTCCGGCTCCAACTAGATCCCAAACATGGTACCGGTATTGGGTTTCTATGGGGAGATATTCATATCTCCTTTCCCTGGCATGCTAGTCTCAAGCCAGAACTACGTGGATGTTTGGCTTTGTCCCAGGATCGCAAAAATATAACCGAATTATGCCTGGGATGGACGGACGATTCATCAATCCTTATGAAATGTAAGTGCCAACATGTCTGCGAATCTGATTGAACTGGGGGAAGGTTTGGGACCCCATACTGAGAGATCCTTCCTGTTCCCTTGGCCTGGCTCCTAGCTGCTGGAAGAGGTGTGAGTCTATCCACCTGGGGCATCCTTGGAGCTAGGACCCCCTGTGGATTTCAACCATCTGCTTGTCAGATGGCAGATCTAGTGGAGTGAGAGCCTATTTGCATGGTGGCTGACAGAAAGGTGAATCAAATGACAATCAGGGCTGGGGCTTTGAAGCAGGGCCCTTCTGTGGAGTTCACTACCTCCGCTATCTGTCAGCAAATGGGGGTGTGAGGACATGGCTGACAGTAAATATTAATCCATATTCCTCACACTCCCCGTTCCCCAAAATTAAAACAAAAAGGAACATCATAGGCATCACCACATCTCAAAACTACCCAACGATTAAAATATAAAAATATTTATCTCTTAGGCTCCATTCAGACTTCCGTAACGTGTTCTGCGGATCCACGGATCCGCAAAACATGGACAGCGGCAATTTGCCGGCACTAATAGAATATGCCTATTCTTGTCCGCAATTTTTCGGGAACGAAGTGCGGACGTGTGAATGGACCCTTATAGTAAAATTGCTAATTCGCCATTTTAATATCGCTTCACCCCAAAAAATAGAATAAAAAGTGATCAAAAAGTTATATATATTCTAGAGTTCACTTTATGAGCTGTATAGACCTAATTACAGAAAAGTCATGGTGCTCAGAATATAGCAATAAAAAGAACAAAAATTATTATTCCTTAAAGTGCTTATTTTTTCAGTATTAAAATTCAAAACAACTATACAAATGTGGTATTTTTGTAACCCTCTGACACTGATAATGAAGGTAAAAAGTCAGTTTTACCGCACAGGGAACACTGTAAAAACAAAACCCAGAAAAATGTGGCGGAATTGCGTTTTTTCACAATTCCACTTTTTTTTTTTTGTCCGGTTTCCCACTACATTGTATGCAATATTAAATGGTGATCCTACAAAGTGCAACTTATCCTGCAAAAAACAATATGGCTATGTGAATGGAAAGGCAGGGAGTCAGAAAATAAAATGCAAAAATGCGGAAAATCCTACGAGGCTGAATGAGTTAATTAAGAAATCATTACAACAAGCATTAGAGTTAATATTTAACATGTTCAAAGTCTACATGTGCAGAGCGATTCAGAAAAAAGCTGAACTGGATCAGGTCGAAATCACCTCTTTGGAGGTGATCTGTGAAGATTGTGGAACATAAACAGCGGCAGGAGTTGAGATGAGGTGACAACCTTTTTCCACAGCATTTTATGTACGCCTCTGAAAATAAGTGTGTATGAACTGATTTCTAGTGGGATCAGTAATGTATTATATGAGTAAGAACAATTTTCCTTTTTTAGATTAAAAAGCAGCTACCGTACCTTCAATCAACAATTATGTATTTATTACCTGTTCTGATAGGATACCGGCCAGTTAAAAACGCTGCTCTACTTGGGGTACATACAGAGGCTGCAGAAATGTGTTGAGTCAGTTTCACACCTTCTCTGGCCAGTCTATCAATGTTTGGAGTCCTGAAATGTCAGGAAAATTTTGAAATCAAAATGATCAAACAGTTAAATTAACCTAAGATGATTGTCTAATGTCTGCATCTGTCACTGAAATGTCATCACTTTCTGCTTCAGAGACCACAGAGTCCTTCCTCCTTAGGGCTCATGCACATGACAGTATTTTGCATTCAGTATACTGGCCGTTTTTGTAGTTCAGTATGCGGAACATATACTGAACCATTCATTTCAATGGTTCAGCAAAAAATACTGAATTGTCTCCGTGTGCATTCCGTTTCAGTATTTCCGTATTTCCGTACCGTGAAAAGATAGAACATGTCCTATTCTTGTCCGCAAATCACGGTGCTTGGCTCCATTCAAGTCAATGGGTCCGCCAAAAAAACGGAACACATACGGAAATGCATCCGTATGTCTTCCGTTTCCGTTCCGTTTTTTGCTGAACCATCTATTGAAAATGTTATGCCCAGCCCAATTTCATCTATGTAATTACTGTATACTGTATATGCCATACGGAAAAACGGAACGGAAAAACGGAACAGAAACGGAAACACAACGGAAACAAAAAACGGAACAACGGATCCGTGAAAAACGGACCGCAAAACACTGAAAAAGCCATACGGTCGTGTGCATGAGGCCTTACATTGTGGTCACAGACAAGAATTTAAACAGGGATCGGAGAGAGAGGAGGACAAGGAGGCTTCCCCCATAAAGCCTGAATACAGTATGAGAGATTGTTCCATGGAGCCACCATAAGCATCACAGAATCTCAGTGGGGTCATGAGTTTAAATCTATCCAAAGTTAACATCTATATGGAACTTGTATGTTCTCCTTGTGTTTGTGTGGGTTTCCTCAGGATACTCGGATTTCCTCCCACACTCTGGAAACATATTTAGATTGTGACCTCTGTACAGGTTGTAGAATTGGTTGGTGCTATATAAAGAAATCATGGTGTAAACTGTGAGGACAAATGGTTGACTAGGGGGAGGGGTGTAGTTCGATTTGTTAGATGTAGTCTTGTGGGATAATTATGCGTTCAATAGCTTCTAACTTTTCATGTAACTTTGAATAAATCAATAGTACACAATTATTTTTTCATATATCTTATCTGAGAAACAGATAAGCACTTTTAAGCACTTTCACTCGACCCCCCTATATTAACATTGTCCGAGATGTAGAGACTAGGGATGAGCGAATTTCATATTTTGAAATTCGTTTTCGGCTCGTGTTATGGTATTTACTGAATTGCGTTATGGATTCCGTTACCACAGACCGTAATTCCATGACGGAATGCATCGCGGAATGTCTTTCGAGGCATTCCGTTATTCATTCCGTCATAATAGAAGTCTATGGCCTGCATAACGGATCCGTCCGGTTTCCGTTATGCTGGAGTCCTCTCCTGCATAACGGAAACCGGACAGATCCGTTATGCAGGCCATAGACTTCTATTATGACGGAATGAATAACAGAATGCCTTGCATTCCGTTATGGAATTGCGTTATGGTCCGTGGTAACGGAATCCATAACACAATTCAGTAAATACCATAACACGAGCCGAAAACGAGTTTCAAAATATGAAATTCTCTCATCCCTAGTAGAGACGACTGTCAGCTCATGCTGCCCATGGGGAGGGGTTAGGATGAAAGAGCTGACAGTCTGTCTCACCATCTGGAACAATATTAATTTAGAACAGGAGTTATGGAGCTGTTAAGTGAAAAAAAGAGACATTTACTTTGAAAAGATATACAGAATTACAGTAACTTGTAATTAGTGCAGTAACTACTGCACAAACGTAATGCAAATAGATTTTTCTCCTATCAGTCTCATGTTAAATTAAAATGTGAGGGAACTGTTGTCAACCACCTGCAACCTCAGTTAATCATACCACTGAACAACGGGGAAGGATCTGGATCTGTTCATGTTTTCTACCAATATATTTAATTATCATACATTCAATTATTTATCTACTCCATGAGTTCTTCATATTAAAATGTGAAATGAAAACTGACTTAACAATCAGTTACCTTATAGTATCATTCCCATAACAGCCAACATCCCCAATTCCAAGGTCGTCAGCCAAAAGCAATAATATGCTTGGCTTTTGGACAGTGGCTTTATTAATTATTGGACATAAGCCGAGGACCAAAATAGAAAAGGGTAAAATGTGAAGCCTGAAAAAGAATGACAATTTTAAATAGAAGTGAATTTATTATCAAATTGTATGCACACATATATTCAGTTTATATATACATGGTAGCATATAAAGATTTTCTAAAAGCTAAAGATTTTCTAAATGCTACTGGTCTACTTTATCGACTATTCTTTGCACCAATTGTAAAGTACCGTATGTAGTATATATTCTATGTTTGTACTTTCTTTATACAACAAATTTGTGCTACTTACAGTTTGTGGAGAGCTCTCTGTGCTGTGCTTGGCTGCTTCATGGTATGTATGCTGCCTGACTGAGATTATTCATTATAATGAAATATGCAGATTATCTACTTCTGACATAGTAAATGAGAGTTCAAAGGGAAGCATAGTTGGTTTTCTAGAGACTGTTTAACCTGTTGAATCAGAAGAGTTGCTCTTTGTAACAATATGACGCATGGCTTTTTAAGGCATGTCTAAGGCTACTTTCACACTTGCGTTCGGGGTTCCGCTTGTGAGCTCCGTTTGAAGGCTCTCACAAGCGGCCCCGAACGGATCTGTACTGCCCCAATGCATTCTGAGTGGATGTGGATCCGCTCAGAATGCCTCAGTTTGTTACCGTTTGGCCTCCGTTCCGCTCAGCAGGCGGACATCCGAACGCAGCTTGCAGCGTTCGGGTGTCCGCCTGGCCGTGCGGAGCCAAACGGATCCGTCCAGACTTACAATGTAAGTCAATGGGGACGGATCCGTTTACATTGACACAATATGGTGCAATTTCAAACGGATCCGTCCCCCATTGACTTTCAATGCAAAGTCAGGACGGATCCGTCTGACTAACTTTTAGACTTAGATTTTTTTCTGAAATATAATGCAGACGGATCCTTTCTGAACGGATACCATCGTTTGCATTATAGGAGCGGATCCGTCTGTGCAGATAACAGGCGGATCCGCTCCGAACGCAAGTGTGAAAGTAGCCTAACACAGATGATTGATATGTAAAAGGCACTTCATTTTCAACATAACCTAATTCATTATCCCAAATGAAAATGATATAAAGGCATAATTAAAGTAAAAAAAAAATATGGAGACTGAGTATTGAACTAGGCAGTGCTATAGACAGTAAATGGTGGGGTAGTCACGCTGGTGAACTACCATTCTTTTCACACAAGGGACTCATTCTTGTGACTGTGGAGGTACCTGGACCCCATGCAATCATACTTCATATGATGTGCACAGCTGATGAATATAGTTTGCTTGGTAGTACCAAGTTGGTACAACAAATTGTTGTAAATTTACAATCAGAAATGAGCGAACTTGTCTAGGTTCGGTTTGGTTCAGGTTAGCTGAATTTTTCAAAAAGTTCAGTTCCGAGTCAGACCTAAACAAGATTGGCTCCAATTGCCACGGAAATTAACACCCTCTAGTGTCCTAGAATGTTATCTCTTTTCATAAATTTTTTATGACTTTTTTATATTTCTCCCGCCCTCCCCAATATCTTGAACACAATGACAGCAATAGTAAATCATGTATGAGTGACAATGATATACATAGCTATGGGTAAATACGTTTGACAGCATTTAAAAACACACTGCACCGTCACATGCCTTATACTTTTCATATTCCAAAGCTTTCAAAAATTGTCCCTTATTGGGGGCAGATAATGTTTAAACACAATGTGTTATGGAATAAAAATGTAAAAAAACTGTCTTGCTGGGGGACAAAGTGTCCAAAAATTATGCCTTGACAGGGTTAGAAATAAATGCCTTCCCATGCGATGTGCATAAGTGTGGTGTGTTGTGAACGAGCCTATAAAAATGATCCCTTTTAATTGGGAACAGCAACAGTGCAGTGTGGATGTGGAAAGGGTAGGGTAATAAGAGGCACATGGCCGCATTAGTAGCGGTAGAAGAATCAGCATAGCATGGGACATACAAGGCAGTAGGTCAGCTGTCCATGGGTAGTAGTAGTAATAGTAGCAGTAGTGGTAGTGGTAGTAGTGGTATATGCGTAGCGTTAATAGTAGTGGCAGTAGGGGCTTAGCAGCGAGGAGCAGTAACTGAGGCAGTGGCGTTTGAAGCAGTCATATGATAAATGTTGGCAGGCAGGCAGCAGCATGATGGAGGCAGCAGCAGCCATATCGAACATGATGGTAGGCAGGCAGCAGCAGTGGCATAATGATGGCAGTGGCTTGATGGAGGAAGCAGCAGCCGTACAGAACATGTTGGTACACAGGCAGCAGCAGTACAATAGTTATGCAGTTTTGCATTGATCACATTTTGCATTGATCACAAACATTAAGGCATAAAACCCCAACAAAAACTGCCAAAAAATACTGCTTATATACCTGCTCATATACCTACTGCTCATACAGCAGTGGCATGAAGGAAGCAGCAGTAGCAGCCAGACAGAACACGATGATAGGCAGGCCACAACAGTGGCAAGATGATGGCAGCGGCAAGATGGCGGCAGCAGACGTATGGAACATGTTGATAGGCAAGCAGCAGCAGTGGCATGATGGCGGCAGCAGCATGATAGAGGCAGTAGCTGTATGGAACATGTTTGTAGCAGGGGCGGACTGGAAACTTAAAGTGGCCCTGGAAAAAATACTAAATGTGGCCCTGTTCTGTAGGCAGGGCCAACACAAGTAGGTGGGGCCAGCAATACCATATTGCGGCACATTATACCACCCCAACAGAGCCAAATACAACAGTCCATCACAAAATACTGCCACCAGCAGCACAAAATGCATCCCCAAAAGCTTCCCCTGGCCGGCCGCCAGGAGGGCTCTGGTGGCATCCTGGGCATTGACCCACCGGGAAATTTCCCTGTAAGGTTGGGTTGTTACATTTAATTAAATCAGCATATATATGTGATAACTACAACTACTAATGTGAAATTGAGCATGAGGCTTAGTTGTCCCTTTATCATCCATTAACATTCATTTGTTTCTACACACGTTTGTAATTTATTTTTTGGGGGACTTGTTCAACTTAATTAAACCAATATATAAAAGATTAGAGATTAGCAAAGTTCTAAAAAATTTGATTTGGACCCTTTACCAAATTTCATCTGTATTAATTTGTAATGAACTGCGTTATAAATCAGCTATTTCCCAGCTGTAGGGAGCATGTATCTCGGTGTACGTCACTGTGCATTGCAGAAACATGAATAGTGTAACGGGGTTCCGAAGGCGCACTCGGTCCCCCATTGCCCTCAGAACTGTTGCTTAGCTTTGGGAATGAGGATCTGTGTTTGACCTCATTGCCAGGGCGGCTTTACTAGCTGGGCGGCTCCCTGCTCCTAGTCTGCCTTGAGCGCCGAGCTGATCGCTCGGTGCTCGACTGGTTGGTCTGTCGGTCATGTAACGCTGGCCACGTCACATGACCCTCACTCCCCACTATAAATACATGCAGCCTGCTGGCCACAGGTTGCCTGTTAATTTAGGTTCCACCTGTGATTTGGTCTTTCCTGGCGTACTTACCTCCTGCTGAATTCCTGACGTTCCTCTGCCTGCTCCTTGTGTACTTTGCTGCTCTCCTAGTATTTGACCCCGGCCTCCTCCTGACGATCCTCTGCTGACTCCTTTGGTACTCATCCCTGCACTTATTCCAAGTTAGGACTCGCGAGGCAAGTAGGCAGGGCCAGGGGTAAGGGTGGAGCGCAGTGGTCACTTCCCTCCCCCCTGTGTGTGTGTGTACGCGACCGTTACAAATAGCTAGTCCGCTGTGGAAGTGAAACAGTTACTGTGTGTCAGTATGACAGGCTTCACTCGTAGAATCAGTTGACACTTCACTTACTTGGTCAGTGAAGAAAACTGATTAAATAACTGAAGTGTGAACTCAGCCTTACAGGTCAATGTTAGCGTCAGGTATAATGGACTTAACTGTTCAGTGGCCCAAGATTTTACTATAGAGTGAAAGAATACTTTCCTTTTACACTGTCTGCTGATTTCACATAGATTGCTACAATTACACGCTGATACAAGTAGAGGGCCCATTACAGAGTGGAGAGGGTGCCAGAAGTAAGTTTGTGTTGACGTCACTGCTTATTTTGATCCGTTAAAAGAACAAACCCAAAAAAACGGATACTGTATTTTGAACATCCGCCTTCACACGGTCAGTATTTGGTCAGAGAATGACATTTGATTGGAATATTTGCGTGTCTTGACTAGAGTTGAGCGAACACCTGGATGTTCGGGTTGGAGAAGTTCGGCCGAACTTCCCGGAAATGTTCGGGTTCGGGATCCGAACCCGACCCGAACTTCGTCCCAAACCCCATTGAAGTCAATGGGGACCCGAACTTTTGGGCACTAAAAAGGCTGTAAAACAGCCCAGGAAAGAGCTAGAGGGCTGCAAAAGGCAGCAACATGTAGGTAAATCCCCTGCAAACTAATGTGGATAGGGAAATGAATTAAAATTAAAATTAAAAAAATAAAAATGAACCAATATCAATTGGACAGAGGTCCCATAGCAGAGAATCTGGCTTCACGTCAGCAGAGAATCGGTCTCTTTATGGCATAGCAAAGAATCTGGCTTCATGTCAGCAGAGAATCAGTCTCTTCATGCCATAGCAGAGAATCTGGCTTCATGTCAGCGCAGAATCAGTCTTCATGTCATAGCAGAGAATCAGGCTTCACGTCACCCACCACTGGAACAGGCCACTGTCACACATTTAGGCCCCGGCACCCAGACAGAGGAGAGCGGTCCCGTAACAGAGAATCTGGCCTTATGTCAGCGCAGAATCAGTCTTCATGTCATAGCAGAGAATCAAGCTTCACGTCACCCACCACTGGAACAGGCCACTGTCACACATTTAGGCCCCGGCACCCAGACAGAGGAGAGCGGTCCCGTAACAGAGAATCTGGCCTTATGTCAGCGCAGAATCTGTCTTCATGTCAAAGCAGAGAATCAGGCATCACGTCACCCACCACTGGAACAGGCCACTGTCACACATTTAGGCCCAGGCACCCAGGCAGAGGAGAGAGGTCCCGTAACAGAGAATCTGGCCTTATGTCAGCGCAGAATCTGTCTTCATGTCATAGCAGAGAATCAGGCATCACGTCACCCACCACTGGAACAGGCCACTGTCACACATTTAGGCCCCGGCACCCAGGCAGAGGAGAGAGGTCCCGTAACAGAGAATCTGGCCTTATGTCAGCACAGAATCTGTCTTCATATCATAGCAGAGAATCAGGCTTCACGTCACCCACCACTGGAACAGGCCACTGTCACACATTTAGGCCTAGGCACCCAGGCAGAGGAGAGAGGTCCCGTAACAGAGAATCTGGCCTTATGTCAGCGCAGAATCTGTCTTCATGTCATAGCAGAGAATCAGGCATCATGTCACCCACAACTGGAACAGGCCACTGTCACACATTTAGGCCCAGGCACCCAGGCAGAGGAGAGAGGTCCCGTAACAGAGAATCTGGCTTTATGTCAGCACAGAATCTGTCTTCATGTCATAGCAGAGAATCAGGCTTCACGTCACCCACCACTGGAACAGGCCACTGTCACACATTTAGGCCCAGGCACCCAGGCAGAGGAGAGAGGTCCCGTAACAGAGAATCTGGCCTTATGTCAGCACAGAATCTGTCTTCATGTCATAGCAGAGAATCAGGCTTCACGTCACCCACCACTGGAACAGGCCACTGTCACACATTTAGGCCCAGGCACCCAGGCAGAGGAGAGAGGTCCCGTAACAGAGAATCTGGCCTTATGTCAGCGCAGAATCTGTCTTCATGTCATAGCAGAGAATCAGGCATCACGTCACCCACCACTGGAACAGGCCACTGTCACACATTTAGGCCCAGGCACCCAGGCAGAGGAGAGAGGTCCCGTAACAGAGAATCTGGCCTTATGTCAGCACAGAATCTGTCTTCATGTCATAGCAGAGAATCAGGCTTCACGTCACCCACCACTGGAACAGGCCACTGTCACACATTTAGGCCCAGGCACCCAGGCAGAGGAGAGAGGTCCCGTAACAGAGAATCTGGCCTTATGTCAGCACAGAATCTGTCTTCATGTCATAGCAGAGAATCAGGCATCACGTCACCCACCACTGGAACAGGCCACTGTCACACATTTAGGCCCAGGCACCCAGGCAGAGGAGAGAGGTCCCGTAACAGAGAATCTGGCCTTATGTCAGCATAGAATCTGTCTTCATGTCATAGCAGAGAATCAGGC
Organism: Bufo bufo; assembly: GCF_905171765.1. NCBI lineage: Eukaryota > Metazoa > Chordata > Amphibia > Anura > Bufonidae > Bufo > Bufo bufo. The sequence continues at coordinate 160,751,725 of NC_053391.1, forward strand.
TTCACGTCACCCACCACTGGAACAGGCCACTGTCACACATTTAGGCCCAGGCACCCAGGCAGAGGAGAGAGGTCCCGTAACAGAGAATCTGGCCTTATGTCAGCGCAGAATCTGTCTTCATGTCATAGCAGAGAATCAGGCATCACGTCACCCACCACTGGAACAGGCCACTGTCACACATTTAGGCCCAGGCAGAGGAGAGAGGTCCCGTAACAGAGAATCTGGCTTTATGTCAGCACAGAATCTGTCTTCATGTCATAGCAGAGAATTAGGCATCACGTCACCCACCACTGGAACAGGCCACTGTCACATATTTAGGCCCAGGCACCAAGTCAGTGGTGTAGTACAGTCGATATGAACCACATGAAGTTTCACCAAATATCCAGTCTGCAGGTTTGCAATAGGGTCATACCAATATACAGGAGCTGCAGCAATGATCACTTGTTAAATATAGTTCCATATATTCATAACAAGCTGTTAGCAGAGAGTCAGGACATGCTAAATAAACCTCTTCAAATGTGCTATTAGATAACTGAGGAAAGTTTTAACAGACAGAGTCTTTACAGTGGACTCTTCCAGAAAGCCCCCTGTGTATTCTGCTACTTGGTTTGGTCTCCTCAGTGCAGACATTTACTGTGAAGGAGGTAGGATCTCTGTCTAAGTTCTCTAAAGCTAAAGTTCATTTATCTATTGTAAAAAGTTATAATATATGCCCATAATAGTTCTGTAGAATGACTACAGAGGTGACTGTATGTTTTTTAGCAGCCTTTAAACCCTGCAGCACATGCTAGGCTGAGTAGATGATGTACAGTTAGAGAGCCATGTGTTCTTCCTAAAATGGCTGCAAGACATGCTGTATTCCAGGTCACCCTGCTGCAATATCTTTGTAAATGATTTTCTCTTGTTCATTTTTCTGTATGCTTTGTTATATCCTGTAACATGTATGTGGGAATGTAATATAATGACTGCCTGTTATGATATAGGTGGGCTGGTGAACTGGCTGTATACCACAAAGTGGCAGTGTTTCCCTGTTGTATTACAGGCTCCAGCCAAGTGCACTCCACCTCAATAAAGCTTTAAACCACAGAAGACCTGAGTGTCGTCCCTTAGAGTCCAATTAGAGTTTATGCCTGGAGGAGCTGGTGACCGAGTGAGTGTGAAAGCTGGAGGTGTCGCAGATGGTGCAAGGAAAAGAGGGTTACATTTGGTGCCGTGACTCGGATGTCATCATTCTGCTCAAAGTGACCAGTGAAGATACCTAAAGTCACCAGTGTGCGAGTTCTGAGGTGATTGTGCCACGGCGGAGCTGCTAGGCGGCAGATTGACCTTATTAGCGGTTTATATCCTCTCAGGAATAGAAGATAAGTGGACGAGCCAGAGCCCGCGGAAGAGCACGTGCCAGGGGGCAGCCCAGCCAGGGACAGCCTGGACAGGAGCAAGAGGCTCAAGAACCTAGACGCATTGAAAGACCCCAGCAGCCACCAGCCGAGCCTTTGCTTGTGGGAAGAGGGCGCCAGAGAGGCCCGCCAGTAGTGGAGAGACCTCCGACTGATGTTCTGCAGCTTTCAGCTGGATTTCAGGACATATCCCTCGGAGAACGGGGTGGCCGCAGGCGTGACTTCCATGACCTTGGAGTGAACACCCGGCAGACCATTGAATAGAAATGTGAGACCTGTTTTTTTTTTGCACTGTGTGACAGGTTAAGGTTTAATCACAGAATCAGACTTCTATCTGCACGGTAGCGTGTGTCTTAGGTTTTTCTGAATGACACTATCAGTACCTTCAATGTAAGATATCCTTTTTGGGATAGATTTCAAGTAGGCCTCAAATACCAGAAACTAGTTATTTTGAGAATGGCAAATTTGGGAATGCTTTTTCAACCCAGAACAAAAAGTGTGCTTTTACGGTCACTACAAATAACTTGACCAGCTAAAACTGTGCAGATTTGGTTGAATAGAGATGTGAGACCTGTTTTTTTTTGCGGTGTGTGACAGTTATAGGTTTAATCACAGAATGACACTTCTATCAGCACGCTAGCTTGTGTCTTAGGTTTTTCTGAATGACACTATCAATAACTTCAATGTAAGATTTTCTTTTTGGGATAGATTTCAAGTAGGCCTCAAATACCACAAACTAGTTATTTTCAGAATGGCAAATTTGGGAATGCTTTTTCAACCCAGAACAAAAAGTCTGCTTTGACGGTCACTACAAATAACTTGACCAGCTAAAACTGTGCAGATTTGGTTGAATAAAGATGTGAGACCTGTTTTTTTTTGCGCTGTGTGACAGTTATAGGTTTAATCACAGAATGACACTTCTATCAGCACGCTAGCGTGTGTCTTAGGTTTTTCTGAATGACACTATCAAAAACTTCAATGTAAGATTTTCTTTTTGGGATAGATTTCAAGTAGGCCTGAAATACCACAAACAAGTTATTTTCAGAATGGCAAATTTGGGAATGCTTTTTCAACCCAGAACAAAAAGTCTGCTTTGACGGTCACTACAAATAACTTGACCAGCTAAAACTGTGCAGATTTGGTTGAATAGAGATGTGAGACCTGTTTTTTTTTGCGCTGTGTGACAGTTATAGGTTTAATCACAGAATGACACTTCTATCAGCACGCTAGCGTGTGTCTTAGGTTTTTCTGAATGACACTATCAATAACTTCAATGTAAGATTTTCTTTTTGGGATAGATTTCAAGTAGGCCTGAAATACCACAAACTAGTTATTTTCAGAATGGCAAATTTGGGAATGCTTTTTCAACCCAGAACAAAAGTCTGCTTTGACGGTCACTACAAATAACTTGACCAGCTAAAACTGTGCAGATTTGGTTGAATAGAAATGTCAGGTCTATTTTTTAGGCGCTGGGTGACAGGCTCAACTTGCCCCTGATGTAATATATGGCCAAAAAATAACCACACTGTTGATGGTTAAATGCACTTGTGTGACACAGGCTCAGCCTGCAGCTGATGTAGTATATGGCCAAAAAATAATCAGACTGTTGATGGTTAAATGCACTTGGGTGAAACAGGCTCAGCCTGCAGCTGATGTAGTATATGGCCAAAAAATAACCAGACTGTTGATGGTTAAATGCACTTCGGTGACACAGGCTCAGCCTGCAGCTGATGTAGGATATAGCACAAAATAACCACACTATCGATGGTTAAATACACTTGGTGATAGCTCGTGCTGGCGCACCACAAGTCACAAAATGGCCGCCGATCACCCCAGAAAAAAAGTGATCTAAAAACGCTCTGGGCAGCCTCAAAAAAGTGAGCAAGTCAATAATAGCACTTCAATAATCCACAGCTGCAGATCGATCACAGAATGAAGTCTTTTGGAGGAGTTAATCTGCCTAATCTCGCCCTAACGTCGCAGCTGCAACCTCTCCCTATACTGATCATAGCAGAGTGACGTGCGGCGCTACGTGACTCCAGCTTAAATAGAGGCTGGGTCACATGGTGCACTGGCCAATCACAGCCATGCCAATAGTAGGCATGGCTGTGATGGCCTCTTGGGCCAAGTAGTATGACGCTTGTTGATTGGCTGCTTTGCAGCCTTTCAAAAAGCGCCAAGAAAGCGCCGAACACCGAACCCGAACCCGGACTTTTACGAAAATGTTCGGGTTCGGGTCCGTGTCACGGACACCCCTAGTCTTGACTCTTCTGTGTTTTGTACCCACTGCTGCTTTTGGCTTCTAAATCATGATCAAATCCTGATGCAAAATACTGACTGTGTGATATAGGCTTTATGCTCAATATGCATGAGTTTTGGCAATTTGCTTCTGAAATCGGTTTTTATTAAGATCGAAAAGAAGCCCTGCATGCAGGAATTTAATGGCCTCTATCACACGGTCAGTATTTGGACAGTTTTTTGCATCAGTATATCATCATTATTGGTAAGGCAAAATCAGGAGTCCAAAATAGAGATAATATGCGATGGAAATATTTTTATGTCCTCTGTGTTTTGGACATACTCCTGCTTTTGGCTTCCAAATCATGAGCAAATCCTGATGCAAAATACTGACAGACTGACAGAGGCCTTATGGATGCTCCAAAGACAGAATCCGTTGTGTTTTTCATTTTTCGGTTCATCTGACAGATCAGAAGAAGGGTAAAGTAATTGGTGATGTCAACAAGGCCAAACAGGGACACTAATGGCCCGTCACAGAGTGGTGAGGGTGGCAACCGCATAAGAAGTCAACATAGTAGCCCAGTGACAGAGTGGTGAGGATGGCAACAGCATGAGGAGTCAACATGGTGGCTCAGTCACAGAATGGGAAGGGTGACGACAGCATGACAAGTCAACATAGTGGCCAAGTCACAGAATGCTGAGGGTGGCAACCGCATGAGGAGTCAACATAGTGGCCCCATCACAGAGTAGTGAGGGTGGAAACAGCATGAGGAGTCAACATAGGGCCCAGTCACAGAGTAGTGAGGGTGGCAACAGTATGAGAAGTCAATATAGCGGCCAAGTCACAGAGTGGGGAAGTGGCGGCAAAAGCAGTGGTAGTAACTAGTGATCAGCTAACCTGGACCGCCACATTCGGGACCGTATCAGACATTCTGGTGTCCAGGTGCCAAAGTCCGTGTCCGGGTTTGTTGTTCATAGTTTAAATAAAGCTTGTTGAAAGGCTGCAGCACAGCCAATCAACAAGCGTTTAAGCTGTGGGCATTTGGAAGCCATCACAGTCATGCCTAGTATTGGCATGGCTGTGAGTGGCCGGCGCACCATGTGACCATGCATGTATAAATGCTGGATCACATGGTGTGCCGCCATTCTGCTCTAACTAGTGTAGGGACAGGACACTTCTGCAGGCCGGGAGAGTGTTAGGCCTTTATTATTTTTAAAAAGTGTGCCTGTTAATTGGGTCAGTGAGACCTACCTAGTTTTTGTGTTTAAAAAAACTGCACTTGCCACTGTCACAAGCATATATATTAGTTAATCAGCCTGTTAATTGGGTTGGTGAGACCTACCTATTGTTTGTGGGTAAAAAATGGTACTTGCCACTGTCACAGGGAAATATAATAGTTAATCAGCCTGTTAGACTGGTGAGACCTACCTATTTTTTGTGTTTAAAAAACTGTACTTGCCACCATCACAGGGAAATATAATAGTTAATCAGCCTGTTAATTGGGTCGGTGAGATCAAATTTTTATTTTTTTCTGTGCTAAACACCTCTTTTGCATCAGTGACACGGATATACAATTGTTCGTCTGTCAGACAGTTTTGTGGGTGACCGTAACAAAATGAAGAGAGCATCATCTAGGGGTTGTGGTTATGGTGCTGCTGGTGTTGGTGGTGGTGGAGCTTCAGCTGCAGGGAGATATTGTCAATCCTTGCCAGCTACGTGCCAAAATGAAACACCTTCCTCTGGTGCACACATGCGACAGGACGCTCTGCTCATTTTGTAGGTCTGAATACTGCTCTAAGAATGATGAGGCCAGAACAAGTAAATGTGGTAGTAGATTGGATGGCTGAGAGTGCCTCCAGTTCCTTCACATTGTCTTCCACCTGGTCCGCTGCTGAAAATGCAGTTGGCACCGGCGGCCCATGGGCATCTGGTCCACATCAGCTAACTAGTCTGAGCCCCAAGTCATGCAGCAGTCACTTATGCTTTTTGATGACTCTGCTGGCGGGGTTTTCGTGGGCCATCCACCTAGCCCTGTCCCAGAAGTGACAGAGATTGACTGCACTGATGCCCAACCATTTATGTGTGAGCACGTGGGAGAACCACCGCAGCACGTCTCTGATGATGATGAATAAACACAGGTGTCAATTGCTGTGGCTTTCTGCAGTGTGCAGACCGGCCAGGAGGGAAGGCGTGAGGAGTGGGTGGAAGATGATGTGGAGGATGATGAGGTTCTAGACCTCACATGGCATCCAGGTCATGCTAGTGACATGTGCAGTTCGGAGGAAGATGTGGGGGATCATGCCACCTGCACAGCAAAAAAGGGGGAGCAGGGTGCAAAAGCTGAGCGGCCGTTCCCCAGCCAGCATGCCTGCTACTTCCCAATGCGCCATGAGACATAGCACACTAAAGCCAGCACAAAGGAGTTCCCTGGTGTGTCAGGTCTTCAGGCAGTGTGCTGATGACAGGACACGGGTAGTTTGCACGCTGTGCAGTCAGAGCCTGAAGTGAGGCATACATTTTCTCAACCTGAGCACCACCTGCATGTTCTGGCATCTAACCGCAAAGCACGAGCTGCAGTGGAGATACCTCAATAACCACGAAGGATCAGAGGCTCCTCCTGCTCCCTCTTCTGCTGCAGTCTTGGCCTCTTCCTCCCCCTCTGGTGCGACAGTGGCACCTGCCACCCCACAAACAGAGAATGTGGCAGCAACGCCACCACAACCATCACCGAGCAGCTCCACGCGGTCCCATGGAAGCGTTTAGCTGTCCATCCCCCAAACACTAGAGAGAAAGATGAAGTACCCCCTACCCACCTGTGAGCCCTGGCCCTGAATGCCAACATTTCAAAATTGCTGGCCTTTGAAATGCTGCCATTCCATCTGATAGAGAAGGAGAGTTTTAAAAATGTCATGTTGGCAGCTCTCCCACGGTACGTGGTTCCCAGACGCCACTACTTTTCCAGGCAGACCATCCCTTCCGTGCACGAACAAGTGGTGGATCAGGTGTGCGTTGCGCTATGCCATCAGTGGTAAGGTCCACATAGACACAGAAACGTGGACCAGTAAGTACGGGCAGGGACGTTATATCTCCCTAACTGCCCACTGGGTAAATGTAGTTGGGGCTGGGCCTGAAGCAGACAATTGTTTGGCGCATGTTCTACCGTCACCGAGGATCGCTGGATGTTTCTCGGTGCCTCCTGTTGCCTCCTCCTCCTACTCTGCTTCCTCCTCCGGTTCCTCCTCTACAGCCTCATTGTCACGTCAGCGCAACACCTGCACAACCAACTTCAGCACAGCAAGGGGGAAACAACAGCAGGCTGTTCTGAAACTCATATGTTGGGGGGACAGACTCCACACCGCGCAGTAGCTGTGGGTGGGCATGGAACAACAGACCAATGGTTGGTGTCTCTGAGCCTCAAGCCCAGCCTGGTGGTGTGCGACAACAGGTGAAATCTCATAGCAGCTCTGGGCCTAGACTTGCCTGTCGCATGTGCTGAACTTGGTGGTGCAGAGGTTTCTGAAGAATTACCCCGATATGTCAGAGCTGCTGCAGAAAGTGAGAGCCGTCTGTGCATGCTTTCGGCCTTCTCACCCTACTGCTGCTCGGCTGGAACTCCACCTTGCACATGCTGGAGAGACTGGCGAGCAGCAGCAGTGCAGTTTCAGTTGCAGCATATACAGCTGAGTCTGCGGAACAGCACCATTTCACCACCAATGAGTGGGCCCCCATGCGGGATGTGTGTGCAGTGTTGAGCTGCTTCGAGTACTCCACCAACATGACCAGCCTAAGTATCCCACTTCTATGTCTCCTTGAAAAAATGCTTCAGGTGCTGATGGATGAGGATGTGGCACAGGAGGAAGAGGAGAAGGAACAAGGATAATTCCCACGGTTATCAGGCCAATAATTTTTTTTAAAAAAAAAAAAGGTGGTGACCTCCTCCGCCTCTTCCACCTGCACCACCAAGTCCACCTGCACCACCACATCAGCCTCCTCCGTCTGCATCGCCACATCCACCTCTTCCGCCTGTACCTCCACATCCACCTCCTCCTCCACTGGGACCTCCGCCTCTAGGCTCAAGATTATTATGTCTTATATTGGCAGAGTAGAGAAGTATTAGGGGCACACCTAGCCATTGTTGTACTCCGGCGCAGTTTGTGCGTTCTCTTTGCCATCTCCCAATGTTTGGTGGTTGACAGTTACCATCCCCTCCCCCCCCCAAAAAAAATAAAAATAATTGTAATGAAACTACCCATTTTGAATCCATCCAACTAATGTGGGAGGGAAAATTCTTCTGTCAGTGAATGTCATGATTTTTATTTTTTTTATTAAGGAACACCTCCTTCCTCTGTCTAACTGCTGTAGAGAGGAAATTCTTCTGTTGAGTTTGTCTGTGACACTCTGGCAATTTTTTTAAATTTAGAACACCCCTTTGGTGTATTATTGTAATAGGAGAAAAATTATTTTAATATATTGTGGTCGGATCAGCTATCAGAAAGGTGAACCTAACCTATCTAACCCTATCTACAACAAGCAGTAGAGTTATGCCATGATTGCCGTGGTAGGGCAGCCTAAAGTGAAGTGACTGTAAGATGGTGTGGGTAAGTGGGTGAAATCAGCTGAATCGGCGTCAGCCTGGGCCCACAGGTGCCTATAAATAGCCTAGTAATCAGCCAGCCTGGGCCCACAGGTACGTATGAATAGCCTTGTAATCAGCCTCCCCTCCCACAAATGCAGCAAGATCTTGCTTATACTAGTCCCCAGATAGGGGACTTATGAGATCTTAAACTAGGATGACATTTTTTACCCAGTTTTAACCCAGGACATATAAGCACCAATCTGTCACGCAGTGGCCCTTAGCAACCTGACACAGAATTAACGGACACATGAAAAAAACAAAAACAAAAAAAAACACAGAAATAGTGCTGGCTTCCTCCTCTGCCTCCTTCGTCTCTTCCACCTACACCTCCACGTCTGCCTCCTCCTCAACTCGTCCCTCCACCTCCTGGATCAAGATTATTATGTCTTATATTGGCAGAGTAGAGAAATATACTGGCCGCACCCCTAAAAATGCCTAAAGGTCACACAGAGAATTGACAGACACATTGAAAAAACAAAACAA